>NC_079192.1:358657648-358845148 GCF_029499605.1 Hyla sarda
AGCGCATGCTGGGAGTTGTAGTTTTGCAACAGCTGGATGTCCCCCCCACAATGTGAATGTACAGGGTACACTTACATGGGCAGAAGTTTACAGTAAGTATCCTGCTGCAAGTTTGAGCTGCGGCAAATTTTCTGCGGCAGCTCAAACTGCCAGCGAGAAACTACTCTGAACCCCGGCCCGTGCGACTGTACCCTAAAAACACTACACTAACACACAATAAAATAAAAAGTAAAAAACACTACATATACACATGCCCCCTCCCCAATAAAAATGAAAAACGTCTGGTACGCCACTGTTTCCAAGAGCCTCCAGCTGTTGCAAACTACTCCCAGTATTACCAGACAGCCACTGACTGCTGGGAGTTTTACAACAGCTGGAGGCACCCTGTTTGGGAGTCACTGGCGTAGAATACCCCTATGTCCACCCCTATGCAAGTCCCTAATTTAGGCCTCAAATGGGCATGGCGCTCTCACTTTGGAGCCCTGTCGTATTTCAAGGCAACAGTTTAGGGTCACATATGGGGTATCGCCGTACTCGGGAGAAATTGGGCTTCAAATTTTGGGGGGCATTTTCTGCTTTTACCCTTTTTAAAAATGTAAAATTTTTGGGAAAACAAGCATTTTAGGTAAAAAAAAATGTTTTTCTTTTACATATGCAAAAGTCTTGAAACACCTGTGGGGTATAAAGGTTCACTTAACCCCTTGTTACGTTCCCCGAGGGGTCTAGTTTCCAAAATAGTATGCCATGTTTTTTTTTTTTTTTGCTGTCCTGGCACCATAGGGGCTTCCTAAATGCGGCATGCCCCCAGAGCAAAATTTGCTTCCAAAAAGCAAAATGTGACTACTCCTCTTCTGACAACTGTAGTGCGCCAGCAGAGCACTTTTCACACCCATATGGGGTGTTTTCTGAATCAGGAGAAATTGGGCTTAAAATTTTGGGGGGTATTTTCTGCTATTACCCTTTTTAAAAATGTAAAATTTTTGGGAAAACAAGCATTTTAGGTCAAATTTTTTATTTCTTTTTTACACTTGCAAAAGTCATGAAACACCTGTGTGGTATTAAGGCTCACTTTATCCCATGTTACATTCCCCGAGGGGTCTAGTTTCCAAAATGGTATGCCATGTGTTTTTTTTTTTTGCTGTTTTGACACCCTAGGGGCTTCCTAAAGGTGACATGCCCCCCAAAAACCATTTCAGAAAAATGTTCTCTCCAAAATCCCCTTGTCGCTCCTTCGCTTCTGAGCCCTCTACTGCGCCCGCCGGACACTTTACATAGACATATGAGGTATGTGCTTACTCGAGAGAAATTGGGCTACAAAGTAAAAATTTTCTCAATTTACCACTTGCAAAAATTCCAAAATTGGGTCTACAAGAACATGTGAGTGTAAAAAATGAAGATTTTGAATTTTCTCCTTCACTTTGCTGCTATTCCCGTGAAACACCTAAAGGGTTAAAACACTGGCTGAATGTCATTTTGAATACTTTGGGGGGTTTAGTTTTTATAATGGGGTCATTTATGGGGAATTTTTTATATGAAGACCCTTCAAATCCACTTCAAAACTGAACTGGTCCCTGAAAAATATCGAGTTTGAAAATTTTGTGAAAAATTGGAAAATTACTGCTGAACTTTGAAGCAATCTGATGTCTTCCAAAAGTAAAAACTCATCAATTTTATGATGCAAACATAAAGTAGACATATTGTATATGTGAATAAAAAAAAATGTATTCGGAATATCCATTTTCCTTACAAGCAGAAAGCTTCAAAGTTAGAAAAATGCTAAATTTTCTAATTTTTCATCAAATTTGGGGATTTTTCACCAAGAAAGGATGCAAGTTACCAAAAAAATTTACTACTATGTTAAAGTAGAATATGTCACGAAAAAACAATCTCAGAATCAGAATAACTAAAAGCATTCCAGAGTTATTAATGTTTAAAGTGACAGTGGTCAGATGTGCAAAAAACGCTCTGGTCCTTAAGGCCAAAATGGGCTTGGTCCTTAAGGGGTTAAAACATTACTGTCATTAAAAGCAACATTTGGCATGTTGATCAGTCTTTTCTATATACTTTTTTAAGCGTACTTTAGCAAATTATTCTGCCCTCATAAGTACATACCACATAACTACTTCTAAGTATTGTACTATTATGTACCTGTTAATCTGTCAAGGGCCTAGATACTGTGAAAGGACAGCCAAAAGTACTCACCTGCTGCTGTTCTAGAAAAAATACTGTTTTTAAGCATAGTGAAGTGTATTGTACTCCCCTCATATACGCACTAAGGCCGACATTTATCAATGTCTTTAGACGTTTTTTTTGTGTCTAGAAAAGGCGCAAAAAAGGCGCAAGGAGGGTTTATTTGCACCGTTTGGTTTACACATTTCTGCAGATTTGAGTGCAATCCACAGATTTTGGCAATACACATGATATGGAAGGGTTATATGAACTGCGCCTTTTTGTGGAAAGGCGCAAAAAGGTGCAAAGGAACTGAAAAGTCTTTAAAACCACACCAGCCCAGACTTAGCTTAGCTTTTTGGTGTATGTGAGGAGAGAAGTTTCAGAAAATGTGCACCTGCACAAAATGTATCAACTGCTCTGTGACCCTTTAATAAATTTGGTGCTCCTACACATTAACAGCACACAAAAAAAAAAGGTGTAGGAAAATTCTTCACTTACACCTACAATGATAAATGCCCCTAAAGTATTTCAGGCAGAGAAGTGCCAGAACATGCACAGAGGAGTGGCAGAGGCCTAAAATCATCAGCCAGAGGTCGCAGCAGACGAGGAGCAAGTGGCAGCAGGAGTCACAGCGAAAGGCCTGAGCTCCCAGTATCAGCTAGCGAACTTGTCTCGACCAGTAACCCATCTGCCATTATCGATTGGTTAACACGGTCATCCAATTCATCACAAGTGACATCTGATACCCTCAGTAAACAGTCGGTGGGTTCCTCAGACACAACCCTCAGTTAGCATGGCATGGGAGCAGTCCCTGTCCTCCCATTGCCTCTGTCCTATGCTGTTCCCTCCCCTAAAGAAATATCTTATGCTGTGGGTTCAGCTCCACTATTCAGTGAGGATGATCTAATAGAGGACAGTCAGTAGATACTGCCCAGCCAAGAAGTGGAGGAGACATCCGTGGCTCCTATGTTGTGGTCCAGCCTGCTGCATCACCCAATGGCACGCCGCTCCCTCTTTAAGCCAGCCAAGGCTCCACCACCTCAGCCAAAATGAGCTTTGTGTCATACCCTCCTTCTGTCGCTCCAGATGCTCCTGCTCCTCCTAATTTAATCAGTCATTCCACCAGCAATCCATCAACGAAGCAATGTCCAAGAGACAACAGTATGTGCCCACTCATCCAATGGTGCAGAAGCTAAATGTGCCCTGTATAAGTTCCTGGTGCTGCAGTCCCTCCCTTTTCAAGTGGTGGACTCTGCACCTTTCAGACAACTGATGGCTTGTGCCGAGCCAAGGTGGCAAGTGCCAAACCGTCATTTCTCTGCGAAGAAGGCAGTACCAGCCCTGCACAATTTTGTGAAAGAGAAGGTGGGCCAGTCCTTGAGCCTGTCTGTGTGTACCAAAACGTCTGGAGCTGTAACTACAGTCAAGGACTATACATGTCCTTTATGGCCCCCTGGGTAAATGTGGTTCCTGCACAGCCACAACACCAACGTGGACAGGTCACGCTGCTTCCTCCTCTACGTTCTCAGGCCACTGGTCCTGTGACAGTGTGCGACTCCGGCTCCTCATCCTCAACCGTGTCCTCAGCCTCCACTGCACAGACAAGTCTCAGTGCCCCTTCAGCATACCATGTGTGCAAGGCATGGCGGTGTCACGCTGTTCTTCACATGGTTTGCCACATGGTCACACAGGGGAGGAACTGCTAAAAGTAATTCATAAAGAAATCAGAGCATAGTTTAGTCCACAAAAACTGGAAATGGGAACCATGGTGACTGACAATGGGAAGAACAACTAGTCTGCGCTGTGACAAGGAAGGCTGAGCCATGCACCATGGCACGCATGTTCAATCCGGTTGTCAAGAGGTTCATGAAGTGTTCCCCCCATTTGCAAGACATCCTAACTTTGGGAAGGAAACTTTGCATGCACTTCAGCCACTCGTACACTGATAGCACACCCTCCTTGAGCTGCAGAGACAGAACAATATCCCCCAACATAGTCTGATTTGCGACGTTGCCACATGTTGGAATTCCACCCTCCATATGATGGATTGACTATACGAACAGAGAAAAGCCATCACCGATTTTTTGATGATCCAAGCAGATAGGGGGAATCCCCTGTGTAACTTCAATGTCAACCAGTGGCAGCTCATGCGTGACACCTGCCATTTGCTCAGGCCCTTTGAGTAAGCCACATTATTAATCAGTCACCAGGATTACGGGATGAACAACGTCATTCCACTGCTTCATTTCCAAACAACATGTGTTGGGAACGATGGCTGGTCAGGGCAATGAAGATGTGGCACCTACATCTCACGGCCACATGAGCCCTGTAGGAGCTGAACTGGAGGAGGGGGAGGGGCACAGTGGAGCACAGTTTACCTTTTGCAAGATGGGCGTTTTTTCTAGTCATCTGACAGGAGAGGAGGAGCAGGAGCAGCCAGAGGAGCTAGAGGGTTATGAGGAAGGCGAGACAGAGGACCCAGACACACCATGGCAGTATGCAGTGGTGATGGCAGGGAGTCCCTCCAAGTCACTTGCACAAATGGCACGATGCATGCTCACTTGCTTGCGTAGTGACAGCCAAATTGTCACCATTCAGCAGTGGCATGACTTCTGGCTCTCAACCTTATTTGACCCTCGTTACCGACACAAAATGGGGGCCTTTTTTACACCCACTGAGAGGGAGGACAAACTGATCTACTACAGAGACATCCTACATAGTCAGTTGACGCCATCGTCCATCCTCTTGCTGGTCTGAGTCGGGAGGCCCTCTGCGCTCACCTTCCACTGCCATGGCTGCTGGGGAGGGGTGGGCTGGCAGGAGCAGTACAAGCTCAATCTAGTCCCTGATGAGTAGCTTTCTTCACTTGCATAGTGAAACAACTCAGCAGCAGGTAGACCTGGAGCAGGACCTGAACCAGCAGGTGGTGGCATACCTTGACATGCCCATGCCAACACACTTTGAAGATCCGCTGGACTTCTGGGCAGCCAAACTTTATTTGTGGCCACAACTATCAGAGTTTGCCCTGGAAAAGCTGTCCTGCCTGCCCAGTAGTGTGCCATCAGAGTGGGTGTTTAGTGGGTGTTTAGTGCATCCCAAGGCAAACTCGTCTGTCCATGAAAAATGTGGAGAGACTGACCTTTGTGAAGATGAATCAGGCATGGATCAGCCAGGATTTCCACCCACCAATGCCAGATGCCTCAGAGTAGATTGAACATGGTGCCACACGAACACTTCTCAACACTTTAAAAAGGTGTCAACAATTGACCCCGGGAATTATAGACCTGTTAGTTTAACCTCCGTTGTATGTAAATTGTTTGAGGGTTTTCTAAGGGATGCTATTTTGGAGTATCTTGATAAAAAATAAATGTATGACTCCATATCAGCATGGCTTTATGAGGGATCGGTCATGTCAAACTAACCTGACCAGCTTTTATGAGGAGGTGAACTCCATACTGGACCAAGGGGAATCAATGGATGTCGTCTATCTGGATTTTTCCAATGTAGATGGGGGAGAGATAATTCTCCTGAAAAGTGGTGTCTTCTACGGCACTCTCCTCTGGTATGTTGAGTGCGATTTAAGCAATTAACTGGTGTCATGATCACACCCCATCGGTCCAGCTAAGACGCTAGAGAGAGTGTGATGGTGCAAGGGTTAAAGCCGCCAGACCTCTGGGTATCCACTACTAGTCCCAGCAAGTCACCAAATTAACCCTTAGATAAACGTGTTTCCACCAGAGCTGCCTTCAGAAAGGTGAGCACATATATTTAGAGATCAAAGACCAGAGCTGATTAATTAAACATTTAATCTGATAAAAGGTATCACAGTGCTATATATATAAAAATACAGGAACAAATGACATACAGGTACAAAAATATATAAAAGAGTTTAGCAAGGCAAGTTCAGAAAACAAAAGATGAAGTTCTTACAGCATGATGGTATAGCAGTCCTTGTCCGTGAGAGTCCAGCTCTTGTCAGCTTTTTGCACAGCCTTTAACAACAGTTGAGTCCAGCATTTTAAGTCTTATTTGCTTCTTTGGAGGGAAACTCCATTCCCCCCCTCCCCTCTGATCCCACCAGGTGGGGCATCTCTCTTCCTGACCCCTTATCTGTTTGATTATATGATGGGACCAGAGTGCATGACTTCAAAGGAAAAACCAAGCAGCCAGACCCCCAATAAAATGCAATACACAAACCCACAGTCTGAATGACCTCTCACCCCCAGATCTCAGTTTATACACAGATACAGTTATAAAACACATGTATGTTTCCATAATCAGGCCTTGGGCCTGACAACCGGCAAAATGCAGACTTGAAAAATAAAAGATATTTATTAAGAGCATGCAGGTAAAATGATGCGTTTCAAGGCAATAGACCCCCTCTTCATCAGGTTTTCTGATTGGAAGTTGAGCATGACGTTTCTTTTATATGAGGCAAGTCAACGAAAATCACATAAGAAAGTTACATAACATGAAATACTTACAATAAAAGATCAATAAAAAATCAGTAAAAAGTCATAGTTATAGAGATGTTTTCTTAAATCTATTTTGTGGTGTTGAAAACCGTGTTTGTAGAAGTCAGTTGCAAGGAATCACTGCAGCAGTTCATTCAGTGAAGTATCTTGTATGTGCACCCTGTTGGGGACACGCATTGGTTATAATACACATTGGTCTTGTATTTCAAACAAGTGGGAGTCCGGTAATGAAGATGATGGGAGACAATTAGTGCAGGGGTTTCATATTGATGCGGGTTGCCTTATGAGATGGTGGGCAGAAGGAGTGCTCCTGCAGCGCTTCATAGAAGGGATAAACCGAAAGTAAGAACAGCCAGAGAAAAGAAATACTATATGGAAAAATGAAAAAATTATTCTGAGATTATATAAAGGCTTATTTTAAATACTTCTGAAGGATGCTGACTGCTGAGATGAGGGGCAGAAGGGGTGTTTCTGCAGCGCTTATTTGAAAGGTACGCAGCCATGGATGCAGCGCTTCTTTTTATTTTTCAAGTCCGCATTTTGCCGGATTATTGCTTAAATCCCAGTCCAGACCTTCCAGAGGAGAGTGCCGTAGAAGTCACAACTTTTCAGGAGAATTATCTCTCCCCCATCTACATTTCTAAAGACCGTCCTTCACCAGCTAAGAACGGGACCAGTGCAAGCTGCACTCCTCTAACGCAACCGCAGACTGTGGTATCAAGCCCTCAATGGTGTTGTGCTCAAAGTACAACACCTGAAGGTGAGCAAACTTTGTACTTGTACTTCTCACAATTTTTCTATAAAAGGACAATTGCACTTAGATGGGCATTGGTCTATTTCTTTTTTTCTCTCACATAACTGCTGGATTTTTCCAAAGCATTTGATAAGGTGCCACATAAGATTGGTGTATAAAATGAGGATTGGACAGGGGGAGAATGTGTGTAAGTGGGTAAGTAACTGGCTCAGTGATAGGAAACAGAGGGTGGTTATTAAAGGTTATTCTGATTGGGTGACTGGTACTAGTGGGGTACCACAGGGGTCAGTCTTGGGTCCTGTTCTATTTAATATATTTATTAATGACCTTGTAGAGGGGTTGAATAGTAAAGTAGCAATCTTTGCAGATGATACTAAACTCTGATAAACACAATAGAGGACAGTGAACTGTTACAAATGGATCTGGATAGGTTGGAGGTTTGGGCTGGGAAGTGGCAGATGAGGTTCAACACTGATAAATGTAAGGTTATGCACATGGGGAAGAAAAATCCGGGCTGGGATTATCTATTAAATGGGAGAACACTTGGGACGACTGACGTGGAAAAGGACTCGGAAGTCTTAGTTAGGAAAATTTTGCTATAGTGACCAGTGTCGTGCAGCTGCTGCCAAGGCAAATAAAATCATGGGATGCATCAATAGGGGCATAGATGCCCATGACAACAGAACCTTAAGAACTATGTTACTATGTTACAAATATGTTTAGCGCCAAACAGATTTAAGGTGCTGCTCTCCAGTTATAAACATTCCTCCACATCAGACCTATTTTTACTCACCTTCGTCACTGATATTGCTCCCACCGAACCAGTCACTGGATCACTTTCAGGACTCTTGATGCTGCTGCCACCTCCAGGCTGTCTCATTCTACCACCATATGGTCTCCTCATGTCTCCGTCAACTCCAGGCTGTGCCATTCAGCCATTATATGTTTTACTCATGCTGCCACCAACTCCGGGCTGTGCCATTCATCCACTATATGTTCTACTCATGCTGCTGCCAACTCCAGGCTGTGCCATTCAGCCACTCTATGTTCTCCTCATGCTGCCATCAATTCTAGGCTGTGCCATTCAGCCACTATATGTCCACTGTTGAGGACCAGTGGATGGAGGATCAATTATATCATATTTACAATTGGTAACTACTTTGACCACTAAGTCCTAAATTTACCATCCACCAAATTATATAAAACTTAGCTTTTATTGTCTCATAAGGATTAAAAACGTTTCCACCAAATCACTCAGTGTATAATATCTCACTGCAAGACTGTGCTTGCTACGTATTAACGTACTAAAAAGGTCTCATGGCTGCAGTCCACTTCCTACCTAGCTGTTATCTTTAGAGTGTTGGTGGAATTTTTAAAATCACTGACACATAGCCCGTCCGACGTTTCACCACATCAATGGCTTTGTCAAGGACTAGGGACAAATGGCATCCAAACAAGCCTGTCCTGGGTCTTTATAACCTCCTATTATGATGTCACAGGTTCCCTTACCAAATCAGCAACAATGTTATCAAATAGTTAATCTCATTGGTCGTATTTTGATTGACAGCAAGGGTATACACACTCCTGCCATCATTTGCACCTATCCGTTGCTCCCATAATGCATTTCTTTAGGTCATGTGATGGATTGTCAACTAATCTCACCGATTAAAAATCAAACCGTCTTCTCCTGCACGCTATTGGAGCAGACTCCCGTGACGTGCCTGCGCTGCCAAAGAGGCACGAACTGTTTGTAATTAGATTCGGGAGTAGACAGTGTTGCGCATGTCTGCGCGAGCTGTTAGCTATAGCGTGTATCTACGCAGTAGTAAGCTGCACAAACTGTTTGCATAGTAATTCACAATCAAATCCTGTGCACATGACTGCGCTCCTGATATTGCGCAAGGTGTTGGTTTCCTGCTACTATAAAGTATATATGCGCAGTACAAGCTGTTTAACCCCTTAACCCCTTAAGGACACATGACGTTCTCATACGTCTCCATTTCCGAGTCCTTAAGGACACATGATGTATGAGAACGTCATGTGTTTTACCGGCCCCCCGCAACCATCTGGAGCGGAGCCGGTGCCCGATGCCTGCTGAAATTGTTCAGCAGGCATCGGGGCATATCGCCCAGGGGGGTCATGATGACCCCCCATGTCGGCGATGGCTGCAGATCGCTGAACAATTCAGTCCAGCGATCTGCGGCGGATTCCGGGTCAATCGGGTCTCCAGTGACCCGGTGACCCGGAATTATTGGCTGATCGGGGCCGACAGAGACGGCCCCGAACAGCCAGAGCACGCAGGGGTGAGGTGGCACTGGTGCCACCTCACGATCGCCCTGATTCGTCGGCCGGATTACCGGCCGACCAATCAGGGCGCCTGCTGCGGGTGTCACTCCCGCAACCCGCTCCGACCCTCTTCCGGAGGACGGGAGCGGGTGCGGGACGTGCACCCCGGGTGCTGGGGACCCCGATCCCTGGCGCCCCTGTTGGGATCGGGGCCCCAGGAGCAGCGGCGGCGGAGACGACGAGGGACTGACCTGATGCGGCGAGGATCGTTGGAGGTGAGTGACAGTCTCCTGCTGTTGCTTAGCAACAGCTCCCAGCATGCAAAAAGGGCATGCTGGGAGCTGTAGTTATGCAACAGCAGGAGGCAGACCACCACAACTCCCAGCATACCCTTATGGGCATGCTGGGACTTGTAGTTTTGCAACAGCTGGAGGCACATTCTTTCTATGGAAAAGTGTACCTTCAGCTGTTGTGTAACTACAACTCCCAGCTTGCACAATCAGCTAAAGTGCATGCTGGGAGTTGTAGTGGTGCATCTGGTGGTTGCATAACTACAACTCCCAGCATGCCCGTTGGCTGTCGGTGACTGCTGAGAGTTGTAGTTTTGCAACAGCTGAAGGCACACTGAGTTAAGTAGCAAACCAGTGTGTCTCCAGCTGTTGCATAACTACAATCCCCAGCATCCCCAGCCAAAGTAGTATGCCTCCAGCTGTTGCATAACTACAAGACCCAGCATGCCCTTCCGTTGTCCGTACATGCTGGGGGTTGTAGCTTTTGCAACAGCTGAAGGCACACTGGTTGCAAAACACTGAGTTTGTTACCAAACTCGGTGTTTCACAACCAGTGTGCCTCCAGCTGTTGCAAAACTACAACTCCCAGCATGCACTGATAGACCGTACATGCTGGGAGTTGTAGTTTTGCAACAGCTGGATGTTCCCCCCCCCCAATGTGAATGTACAGGGTACACTCACATGGGCGGAGGATTACAGTAAGTATCCGGCTGCAAAATTTCTGCCGCAGCTCAAACTGCCAGCGAGAAACTACTGTGAACCCCCGCCCATGTGACTGTACCCTAAAAACACTACACTACACTAACACAAAATAAAATAAAAAGTAAAAAACACTACATATACACATACCCCTACACAGCCCCCCTCCCCAATAAAAATGAAAAACGTCTAGTAGGCCACTGTTTCCAAAACGGAGCCTGTTGCAAAACAACTACTCCCAGTATTGCCAGATAGCCGTTGACTGTCTAGGCACTGGCGTAGAATACCCCTATGTCCACCCCTATGCAAGTCCCTAATTTAGGCCTCAAATGCGCATGGCGCTCTCACTTTGGAGCCCTGTCGTATTTCAAGGCAACAGTTTATGGTCACATATAGGGTATCGCTGTACTCGGGAGAAATTGCCTAACAAATTTTGGTGGGTATTTTCTGCTATTACCCTTTTTAAAAATGTAAATTTTTTGGGAAAACAAGCATTTTAGGTTAAAAAAATATATATATTTTTACATATGCAAAAGTCGTGAAACACCTGTAGGGTATTAAGGTTCAAACTACCCCTTGTTACGTTCCCCGAGGGGTCTAGTTTCCAAAATGGTATGCCATGTGTTTTTTTTTTTGCTGTCCTGGCACCATAGGGGCTTCCTAAATGCGGCATGCCCCCAGAGCAAAATTCGCTTTCAAAAAGCCAAATGTGACTCCTTCTCTTCTGAGACCTGTAGTGCACCAGCAGAGCACTTTTCATCCCCATATGGGGTGTTTTCTGAATCGGGAGAAATTGGGCTTCACATTTTGGGAGGGTATTTTCCGCTATTACCCTTTTTAAAAATGTAAACATTTTGGGAAAACAAGCATTTTAGGTAAAAATTTTTTTTTTTTTTTACATATGCAAAAGTCGTGAAACACCTGTAGGGCATTAAGATTCACATTACCCCTTGTTACGTTCCCCGAGGGGTCTAGTTTCCAAAATGGTATGCCATGTGTTTTTTTTTTGCTGTTCTCGCACCATAGGGGCTTCCTAAATGCGGCATGCCCCCAGAGCAAAATTTCCTTCATAAAAGCCAAATGTGACTCCTTCTCTTCTGAGACCTGTAGTGCGCCAGCAGAGCACTTTTCACCCCCATGCGAGGTGTTTTCTGTATCGGGAGAAATTGGGCTTCAAATTTTTGGGGGTATTTTCTGCTATTACCCTTTTTAAAAATGTAAAATTTTTGGGAAACCAAGCATTTTAGGTAAAAAAAATATATATTTTTTTTACATATGCAAAAGTCGTGAAACACCTGTAGGGCATTAAGATTCACATTACCCCTTGTTACGTTCCCCGAGGGGTCTAGTTTCCAAAATGGTATGCCATGTGTTTTTTTTTTTGCTGTCCTGGCACCATAGGGGCTTCCTAAATGCGGCATGCCCCCAGAGCAAAATTCGCTTTCAAAAAAGCCAAATGTGACTCCTTCTCTTCTGAGACCTGTAGTGCACCAGCAGAGCACTTTTCATCCCCATATGGGGTGTTTTCTGAATCGGGAGAAATTGGGCTTCACATTTTGGGGGGGTATTTTCCGCTATTACCCTTTTTAAAAATGTAAACATTTTGGGAAAACAAGCATTTTAGGTTAAAATTTTTTTTTTTTTTTTTACATATGCAAAAGTCGTGAAACACCTGTAGGGCATTAAGATTCACATTACCCCTTGTTACGTTCCCCGAGGGGTCTAGTTTCCAAAATGGTATGCCATGTGTTTTTTTTTGCTGTTCTGGCACCATAGGGGTTTCCTAAATGCGGCATGCCCCTAGAGCAAAATTTCCTTCAAAAAAGCCAAATGTGACTCCTTCTCTTCTGAGACCTGTAGTGCGCCAGCAGAGCACTTTTCACCCCCATGCGAGGTGTTTTCTGTATCGGGAGAAATTGGGCTTCAAATTTTTGGGGGTATTTTCTGCTATTACCCTTTTTAAAAATGTAAAATTTTTGGGAAACCAAGCATTTTAGGTAAAAAAAATATATATTTTTTTTACATATGCAAAAGTCGTGAATCACCTGTAGGGTATTAAGGTTCACTTTACCCCTTGTTACATTCCCTGAGGGGTCTAGTTTCCAAAATGGTATGCCATGTGTTTTTTTTTTGCTGTCCTGGCACTATAGGGGCTTCCTAAATGTGGCATGCCCCCCAAAAACCATTTGTCGCTCCTTCCCTTCTGAGCCCTCTACTGCGCCCGCTGAAAAATTAACATAGACATATGAGGTATGTGCTTACTCGAGAGAAATTGGGTTTCAAATACAAGTAAAAATTTTCTCCTTTTTACCCCTTGCAAAAATTCAAAAATTGGGTCTACAAGAACATGCGAGTGTAAAAAATGAAGATTTTGAATTTTCTCCTTCACTTTGCTGCTATTCCTGTGAAACACCTAAAAGGTTAATACACTTACTGAATGTCATTTTGAATATTTTGGGGGGTGTAGTTTTTATAATGGGGTCTTTTATGGGGTATTTCTAATATGAAGACCCTTCAAATCCACTTGAAAACTGAACTGGTCCCTGAAAAATAGTGAGTTTGAAAATTTTGGGTAAAAATTTCAAAATTGCTGCTGAACTTTGAAGCCCTCTGATGTCTTCCAAAAGTAAAAACTCATAAATTTTATGATGCAAACATAAAGTAGACATATTGTATATGTGAACCCAAAAAATATATATTTTGAATATCCATTTTCCTTACAAGCAGAGAGCTTCAAAGTTAGAAAAATGCAAAATTTTCATTTTTTTCATCAAATTTTGGGATTTTTCACCAAGAAAGGATGCAAGTTACCATAAAATTTTACCACTAAGTTAAAGTAGAATATGTCACGAAAAAACAATCTCGGAATCAGAATGATAACTAAAAGCATTCCAGAGTTATTAATGTTTAAAGTGACAGTGGTCAGAATTACAAAAAACGCTCCGGTCCTTAAGGTGTAAAATGGCCTGGTCCTTAAGGGGTTAAAGACGCAGCCCATTTTCACCTTAAGGACTGAGCCCTTTTTCGCTATTCTGACCACCGTCACTTTACGAATTAATAACGCGAAAACGCTTATACCGAATATTCTGATTCTGAGACAGTTTTTTCGTGACATATTCTGCTTTATTTTGGTGGTAAATTTTCGGCGTTACTTGCATCCTTTTTTGGTGAAAAATCCCAAAATTTCATGAAAAATTTTGAAAATTTAGCATTTTTCTAACTTTGAAGCTCTCTACTTGTAAGGAAAATGGATATTCACAATAAATTTTATTTTTCTTCACAAATACAATATGTCCACTTTATGTTGGCATCATAAAATGGACATATTTTTGCTTTTTGAAAAAATCAAAGTAGAGCAGCAATTTTCAAAAATTTCATGAAAATTGCTAAATCTGAAGGGACAGATGTTACAGAACTACAACTCCTAGCATGCCTGGGCAGTCGAGGCATGCTGAGAGTTGTAGTTTGGCAATATCTGGAGGGCTACCGTTTGGGCACCACTGTAACAGTGGTCTCCAAAGAGGCAGCACTACCAGCAGGTAAGTTGTAGTGGCAGGGTGCAAGCAGGCCAAAGCAGTTCCAGTCCCAGGCCGCATAGATAAATCCACAGAGGTAATCCAGCCACACACTAACGAAGCTTCAGTTTAAAGTGCTTTATTAGCCCATGTTCATGATGCATTAAACTGATGTTTCATTGGTGTGCGGCTGGATTACCTTTGTGGATTTATCTATCTATTTCATATCTATCTATCTAGGAAGGAATATCCGCAACACAACGTTTCAACCAGCTCTCCTGGTCTTTTTCAAGCTCCTTTTCGAGCTTGAAAAAGACCAGGAGAGCTGGTTGAAACGTTATTCTGTGACACTCTTGATTTTGATGGAATAAATCACTTTTTAATTTTCACGGATACCTGTGTGCTGTGGATATTCCTTCCTATTTACATATGGACCCCTGACCCAGGGCTGGCCTCTGCGTGTACCACATTGGATTGTTCTACTTTGGATTTCTTTAATTGGATGTGCTGTTTTCCTTCATCATTATCAATCTATCTATCTCATAGCTATCTATCTATCTATCTATCTATCTATCTCATAGCTATCTATCTATCTATCTCATATCTATCTATCTATCTCATATCTATCTATCTATCTCATATCTATCTATCTATCTATCTCATATCTATCTATCTATCTATCTATCTCATATCTAACTATCTATCACATATCTATCTATCTCATATCTATCTATCTATCTATCTATCTATCTCATATCTATCTCATATCTATCTCATATCTATCTATCAATCTCGCTGCCAGTCCTTTATTCCAGGTCTTCCAGCTAACACCCCTTCCCCGTGCCCCCTACTCACTTAGACGCCAGGATGGGCTGAGGGCCCTTTACAATCAGCACAGGGGCTGCTATTTACCCAGGGCATTACTTACCTGGTGGAACTACCCATTGGAGGCGTGACCTACCTGGGGGCACTACCTACTGATGGTACTTCCTACTAGGACATTACCTACCTGGGGGGGGGGGGGGGAGGACAGGACACTATTTCCTGGGAGTATTATTTACTCAGGGGCATTACCTACCTGAGGGAATAATTTACTACCTACTGGGGACATTACATACCTGCAGGGGGCATTAACTACAACCTATCTAGCTGCATGACCTGCTGCCTACCTACTGGGACATAACCTACCTGGCAGCACTACTGAGGGCATTACCTACAAGGGGCATTATTGACCTACTGGTGGGGTTCTACCTAAAATAACCTACCCTCCACCCTATCCTCCTACCCTTTTCTCCAACACACTTAACTACTTCCTTATACTTTTCAGGGCACCAAGTAAGGCATTATTTGGGGGCACTTAGAGTAGGGAACATGTGGGTAATGTGCTGCAAAAGTGTGAACATAATATATTTGTTGTCTGGCAGATTCTGTGAAGAGGAGTCATGGTTGGAAGAAGACTTCATGAGGGTCAGAGCAAGACAGAAAAGGAAAGATAACCACTCCAAGAAGATGCCTCCTGTGAGTCCGCAGATGTTACTGCACTGTAATCACAGTGACTGCAGAGCCAGGGTCACTACTATGTGGGCTTTGTATGGGGCGATATTGGTCTATGTTCAGTGGTTTTATTTCAATCACTATGTGGTGGTCATGGTGTGGCGGCATTATTCTCACATTTATACTGGTATTATTATTGGTATAATTGGTCTCAGTACACAGGATTTGGTCAGTAACAGTATGATGGTAATATGTATAGTGATAATTTTCCTCCTTGTATACTGGTATTATTGGTAATATGGGTCACAGTACACAGCATTTGGTCAGTAACAGTAAGATGGTAATATTTATGGTGATATTCCCTCCTTCCTTTCTCTTTAAATTAAAGGGCTCTTGTTTTTCTTGTCCTGTGTTTTAAAATATTTTTTTCACAGACAATGGGTAAGATAGCAGGCGGGCACTGGGGGCAGACTTGGTAGTGGGCCATGGGAGGGGGGCACAAGCCTTGAGCTGTGTAAGGGGCCACAAAATTTCTGATGGCAGCCCTGACTGCAGGCTGTGCCATTCAGCCACTATATGGTCTCGTCACCTGCCGCCAACTCCAGGCTGTGCCTTTAAGCCACTATATGTTCTACACATGCTGCCGCCAACTACAGGCTGTGCCATTCTGCCACTATATGGTTCACTAATGCTGCCTGGCCTGGGGCATTACTTAAAATGTTTTAACTTTTAATCTTAGGGATTGTGAAGCCCTATTGTCTCCTCATGCTGCTGCGAGCTCCAGGCTGTGCTATTCAGCCACTATACGATTTACTGATGCTGCTGAGCCTTGGACATTACCTAAAAAAAATTATGGAAGCACTAGCTACCATTAATCTTTAATTTAAGTTTTAAAATGCATCTTTTAATCTTAGGGATTGTGAGGCCCTATGGTCTCCTCATGCTGCCGCCAGCTCCAGGCTGTGTCATTCAGCCAGATTATGGTATCCACATGCAGCTGCCACCTCTAGGCTCTGTCATTGTGCTGCCATGTTTGGGTATTGTGGTCATACAGTATTAGTTCGAAGTAAACACTGGGACATTATACTAGGGAATCTAATTTAAATCTTAAATTTTAATTTTAAAAAATCGATGTAATCTTTTCAAGACTTAGGCCCTATGGTCGTCAACGTCAAATTGCCTGTGGAATTATCACAAGAATCCAATGAAACAGCTTGGAGTGATAACTATGAATCATAACTGATTAAATGAAACATTTGCACTTTCACAGTCAGGGGGGCGCTTAGAGCCAGGGACTGGAACAGGTGGTATCTGGCCTGGCGGAGGACTGCCAGCTCGATTTCAAGATAGAAGTATGAACTTTTTCACTGCAGACACTTCTAGCTTATCCAATGGAACAGAAGATGAATGTACTCCTGTCCAAGTTGCTGGTACTGCAGTCCCTCCCTTTTCAAGTGGACACTCAGAGTGTGGGGGGTGCACTGTGAGGCAGGGACTGGAACAGGTGGTAGCTCACCTCACGGCAGACCGCCAGCTCGATGCTCACCTGAATGGGTAATTAAAAAAATTTAATAAGAATTAAATTAAATGAAAATTACATAAAAAGTCTGCCATATCCTGATGCTCTGCAGCAGTGATTCTGTAATCTGCATGTCATACTGAATAACAGTATTATTTCACTAACGCAGCACACTCTTTATGCATGTTAGGACAAAGCAAAGTGTTCTACACCCCTATTGAGGCTCTCTGTAGGCCAGAAATAGCTGTTTTTAATAGCGATTCATTGAAAAAAATTTGCATCAAACAGAATTTTTTTGGGGGAAAATACAGTGAATTGGCTGAATCAAATTTTTGAAAAATTCGCTCATCTCTATTTGGCACAATACCATAGAATGCATATACCGAGCACAGTGTTAAGTAAATTATATATTTTTTCTTTAGTAATCAATAAAACAGAGAAAGCAGCAGCTGTTCGGGACGTCAAGGGCGTCACTGCGCGTCGTCAATGTAGCGTCACTAGTCCGGGGCCGTCCCGGAGTGGAGAAGAGGGCGTCCCGGTCAAGATGGATGGCCTGGACTGGCTCACCCTGCCCACTGGAATTCGGAATTTGCAGCATAGATGGGCGACAAGCAAATGCTAGGCAACAGGGAAGGACCGACAGAGCTACAACTAGGGATGGGAATAGACAACAAGAGAGGGGGGGTCTGTATGATGACGTAGGGGGGGTCTGGATGATGACAGGGGGGATGAGGGGGTCTGTATGATGACGGAGGGGGTCTGGATGATGACAGGGGGATGATGGGGGGTCTGGATGATGACAGGGGGATGAGGGGGGTCGAGATGATGACCGAGGGGCATGGATGATGTATTTCTCACCCTAGGCTTATACTCGAGTCAATAAGTTTTCCCCGTTTTTTGGGGGGAAATTAGAGGCCTCTGCTTATATTTGGGTTGGGTTAAAATCAAGTATATACAGTATTCTTTATTCATTGCATATATTTCAGAGCTGTATATAACATAGTCACAATCTCACAATTTCATTTCTCTGTCACAGATACAATTAGATATGCCACATTTAATTTTACAGGAAACTATTTAAACTAGTATGTTTTCAGAATGTAGGAGAATAGCATAAGAACCAGGTAAAACCCAACAAATATAGGGAGGACATGAAAGATACATGAAAGGGTGTAGCTCATAACTCATGGGCCGGTGCAAAAAAATAGCTTGTCCCTCGCCAAAAACTACAGTAACACAAGTTACACTGTTTACATTAAGTTGTGGCTGCCCCTGTTAATATTGCAGCAGAGATGCCAGTAAGTATGGCATCACTGGTATAATGTGAACAGAGACTGGTGGAGGAATATGATAGCGGTGGTACTGAAGCGGAAGTTTGAAAGATTTGTTATTTTTTATCATATATATTTGTTAAGCAGCTAAAATGATTTCCCCAACAATAACCATTTATCAAGAATCCACAGTAAGGCTATGTTCAGATAGAGAAAGTAAGGTCAAATTTTAGCCAGAAAAATTGCAGTTTTTTTGTAAAAAAAAATACAGTTTTTGCTGAAAAATTTATTATTATTTAATGGCTAGAAATACTGTCATTGACTGCAAATAAATGACAGACTGCTTCATTTTATTGAAATAAAATGTATGTGTACGTGCACTAATGGCCATTTACTATTACGTTCAATGGAATAGTAATAAAGAAAGTCGATATTGCTTGTTTTTTTTATAGTAAAATGTGGTCTAGTGCAGTGGTTCTCAACCTTTTCGGCGACCGTACCCCCAAGGCCTGAAAGTATGTCCGCGGGTAACCCCTCACGCGGAACTTGCGCGCGAGGGGTACCCGTGGGCAAAAGGCGTGTTCTTACCTTTATACTAATGCATCTCCCCTCTATCTTAATCCCCTTGTGCCATTATTCCCCCTCCGTGTTAATCCTCCAGTCCCACTATTCCCACCTCCCTTTGATCCCCTTTTGCCAGTATTCCCCCTCCATCTTAATCCCCTTGTGCCATTATTATCCAATATGGCAAAAGTGAATTAAAATGGAGGGGGAATAATAGCACAAGGGGATTAAGATGGAGGGGGGGAGATTAATGAGGGGGTTCATTAATCTCCCCCCCCCCCCCTCCATCTTAATCCCCTTGTGCTATTATTCCCCCTCCATCTTAATCTCTTGTGCCATTATTCCTCCCTCCCTCTGATCCTCTTGCACCATTTTCCCACCTCCATCTTTATCCCCTTGTCCCATTATTCCCCCCTCCATCTTAATCCCCATGTGCCATTATTCCCCCTTCCATTTTAATCCTCTTGCACCATTCCCCCTTCCTCTGATAATAATGGCACAAGGGGATTAAGATGGAGAGGGGGGGGGGAATGGCAAAAGGGGATCAGAGGGAGGAAAACTCACACATGGGGATTAATATGGAAGAGGCGGAATAATGACACAAGGGAATTAATATGGAGGGGGGGGGGTTAGATAATTCCCCCAACCCTCTGATCCCCTTTTGCCATTATTCCGCCTCCCTCTGATCCCTTTTTGCCATATCGGATAATAATAGCACATGGGGATTAAGTTGGAGGGGGGGGGGGAAATGGCAAAAGGGGATCAGAGGGAGGTGGGAATATTGGCACAAGGGGATAAACATGGAGGAGGAATAATAGCACAAGGGGATTAAGGTGGAGGGGGGGATAATCAACCCCCCCCTCCATATTAATCCCCTTGTGTCATTATTCCCGCCTCCCTCTGATCCCCTTTTGCCATTATTCCCCCCTCCATCTTAATCACCTTGTGCCATTATTATCCAATATGGCAAAAGGGGATCAGAGGGAGGGGGAATGGTGCAAGGGGATTAAGATGGAAGGGGAACAGGAAATCACATTGTAGGATTTCTAATGAATTAATTGGTAAATTCCTCGGTAAAATAAGTATTTGGTCACCTACAAACAACCAAGATTTATGGTTCTCACAGACCTTTAACTTCTTCTTTAACCCATCCAAGGACTTAAAAGGGTACTCCAGTGGAAAACTTTTTTTTTTTTTTTTTTTAAATCAACTGGTGCCAGAAAGTTAAACAGATTTGTAAATTACTTCTATTAAAAAATCTTAATCTTTACAGTACTTTTTAGAGTCTGTATACTACAGAGGAAATGGTTTTCTTTTTGGAACACAGAGCTCTCTGCTGACATCATGACCACAGTGCTCTTTGCTGACATCTCTGTCCATTTAAGGAACTGTCCAAAGCAGCACACGTTTTCTATGGGGATTTTCTCCTACTTTGGACAGTTCTTAAAATGGACAGAGATGTCAGCAGAGATCACTGTGGTCATGATGTCAGCAGAGAGCTTTTTGTTGCAAAAAGAAAACCATTTCCTCTGTAGTATTCCTCAGCTAATAAATACTGGAAGGATTAAGATTTTTTAATAGACGTAATTTACAAATCTGTTTAACTTTCTGCCACCAGTTGATTTAAAAAAAAAAAAAAGTTTTCCACAGGAGCACCCCTTTAAGGACCCAGGGCATACCTGTACGCTCGTGGGAATACAGGTCACCGCCGCTCACTGGGAAATCATTCAGCAGACACCCCCTGCGATTTGCGGCGATTCTGGGTCAATTGGATCCCCGGTGACACGGAAAAAAAGAGTGGTAGGTGCCTATCACCCTCTAGCAGCAGGAGTGAGGTGGCACTGGTGCCACCTCACGATCGTCCTGGTCCACCGGCCATTACCGGCCGACAAATCAGGACTCTTGCTTTGGGAGGGTCCTAACGGCACCCGCTCTGCCCCTATTCCAGAGAGCGGTTGACGGGAGTAAATACGTGAAGTGGGGGCCCCCGATCCCCACCATTGGCGGCAGGTTTGGGGCCCCAAGAGCGAGTCAGCGGCGACAGGCAGGATCTGGCAGAGCAGCAGGAGGTAAGGCTGGCCTCCTGCTGTTGCTTAGCAACAACTCCCAACATGCACAAAAGGGCATGCTGGGAGTTGTTGTTATGTAACAGCAGAAGGCACAACTACAATTTCCAACATGCCCTTTGGTAGTTTGTGCATGCTGAGGGTGGTAGTTATACAACATCTGGAGGCACATTTTTTCTATGAAAGAGTGTGCCTCCAGCTGTTGCATAACTATAACCCCCAGCATGCACAAACTACCAAAGGGCATGCTGGGAGTTGCAGTAGTGTGCCTCCAGCTGTTGCATAACTACACATCCCAGCATGCCCTTCCGCTGTAAGTGCATGCTGAGAGTTGTAGTTTTGCAAAAGCTGAAAGCACACTGGTTGCGGAACACAGAGTTTGTTACCTAACTCAGTGTTTCGCAACCAGTGTGCCTCCAGCTGTTGCATAACTACAACCACCAGCATGCACGGACAGCCAAAGAGTATGCTGGGAGTTTTAGCAGTATGCATCCAGCTGTTGCATAACTACAACTTCCAGCATGCCCTTCGGCTGTCAATGCATGCTGAGAGTTGTAGCAATTGCAACAGTTGAAGGCACACCTTTGCAAAACACTGAGTTTGTCACCTAACTCAGTGTTTCGCAACCAGTGTGCATTCAGCTATTGCAAACTACAACTCCTAGCATGCACAGACAGCCAAAGGGCATGCTGGGAGTTGAAATTTTCCAACAGCTGGAGGTTTGCCCCCCCTCATGTGAATGTACAGGGTACATTCACACGGGTCGGGGGATTTATAGTGAGTTTCTCGCTACAAGTTTGAGATGCAGCAAATTTTCTGCTGCTGCTCAAACTCCCAGCGGAAAAAAACTCCCGCCCGTGTGAATGTACCCTAAAAACACTACACCAGTGTTTCCCAACCCAGTCCTCAAGGCACACCAACTGTCCAGGATTTTAATTTTTCCCTGTTCTATTCCAATGGAGTAACTGAAAAAAGCCGGAATGTTGGTGTGCCTTTAGGACTGGTTTGGGAAACACTGCACTACACTACACTACACAAAATAAAGGGTAAAACACTACATATACATATACCCCTACACATTTACCCTGCCCCCCCCCCCCCATAAAAATGGAAAAACGTCTGGTACGGCACTGTTTCCAAAACGGAGCCCCCAGCTCTTGCAAAACAACAACTCCTAGTATTGCCGGACAGCCATTGACTGTTCACGCATACTGGGAGTTTTGCAACAGCTGGAGGCACCCTGTTTGGCAAACACTGCCGTAGGGTAATTTTGTTATAGGACTTAAATGTAATTCTTGCATCCGGGTCCCTCCCTATGGAAATCCTTCATTTAGGCCTCAAATGCGCATGGTGCTCTCTCACTTTGTAGCGCTGTCCTATTTCAAGGCAACAGTTTGGGGTCACATATGGGGTATTTCTGTACTCAGGACAAATTGCCTAACAAATTTTGGGGGAGCTTTTTCTCCTTTTACCCCTTATGAAAAGGTAAAGTTGGGGTCTACTCCATCATGTTATTGTCAAAAAATTACATTTGCTGGTTTTGCCCCATACTTTTCATTTGCACAAGAGGTAAAAGGAAACATAGACCCCCAAAATTTGTAGCACAATTTCTCCTGAGTATGGAAATACCCCATATGTGTACATAAAATGCTCTGTGGGCGCAGGCTCAGGAGTGAGAGTTAATTTCCACATCTGACTTTACCGAAAAGTCATTAAACACCTGTGGGGTGTTAAGGCTCACTGTATCCCTTATTAAGTGCCATGAGGGGTGTCGTTTCCAAAATAGTATGCCATTTTTTTTATTTTTTTTTGCTATTAGGGCACCATAGGGGCTTCCTAAATGCGACATGCCCCCCAAAAACCATTTCAGCAAAATTCACTCTCCAAAATTCCATTGTTGCTCCTTCCCTTCTGAGCCCTCTAGTGCATCCATAGAGCACTGTGTGTTCACATATGAGGTATTTTCTTACTTGAGAGAAATTGGGTTACACATTTTGGGACACTGTTTCTCCTTTTACCACTTGTAAAAATTCTAAAACTGGGTCTACAAGAACATGTTAGTGTAAAAAATGGAGATTTTGAATTTTCTCCTTCACTTTGCTGCTATGCCCTCATACCGCCCTATATATGGAAAAATGAAAAAGTTATAGGTGGCCAACATAGCGTGATTCTAGATTACAAATTTTGTACAAAAAGTTTTAGATTTTTTTAAGCGGTACAAAAATATAAAAGTATCTAGCCATGGGTTTCATTTTAGTCGTATTGACCCACAGAATAAAGAACACATGTCATTTTTATCGTTAAGTGTATAGTGTGAAAACAAAACCCTCCAAAATGTGCAAAATTGTGGTTTTCATTTAAATGTCCTCCCTAAAAAAATTGTTTTTGGGTTCGCCGTACATTTTATGGTAAAATGAGAGGTTTCATAACAAAGTACAATTGGTCACGCAAAAAAACATCCCTTATATGGGTCTGTAGATGGAAATATAAAGGAGTTATGGATTTTAGAAAGTGAGGAGGAAAAAACGAAAACGCAAAAATAAAATTGGCCTGGTCCTTAAGGTGAAAATGGGCTTGGTCCTTAAGGGGTTAAACAGAGCATCACGGTGATGTCTGATTGTTGAAGCCCCCACCATTGGATGCCCCCCAATGATCACTAGAATAGGGTTTTGGAACAGATTATCCTCACTGTACAACTCCAGGTGGCTTACTTAAAAAAAAAAAATAAAATAAAGCAGCACTTAAAGGGGTACTCCGGCGCTTAGACATCTTATCCCCTATCCAAAGGATAGGGGATAAGATGCCTGATTGCGGGGTCCCGCCGCTGTGGACCCGCGGGAACTCGTCTGCAGCACCCACCTCAACAGCTTCCGGCAACGCTGGAGGCTTCGGATCCCGACCACGCGAGCGAAAGAGCGTGACTTCACGACTCTGCCCCCCCCGTGTGATGTCACGTTCCGCCCCTCAATGCAGGTCTATGTGAGGGGGCGGCCCCGTGGTCGTCAGTAATCAGACGAACACGCTCCGGGGACTGATTTAACGGGGTGCGGCTTGCAAGATCACGGGGGTCCCCGGCAGCGGGACCCCCGGGATCAGGCATCTTATCCCCTATCCTTTGGATAGGGGATAAGATGTCTAAGCGCCGGAGTACCCCTTTAAGCATTCCCAATGCTGTTCAATTCAAAACCATGGAGACTGGCCGCTGAACCTGCCTGTTTTCAGCCAGAATTACTTTAAAAGTATCTGCAGTAAAAATACTTGACCACTGCTCCATTCAAGGGTCCAGTAAGGAAAAATAGGGGGTGGGTTTGGATTTCATACATTAATGATAAATTGAGTCTGAGTTTTGGGTCCTTAGTGATCAGGCATCCCTTATCTATTCACAGGATAAGTGACAAATGTCTTCTGTGGGGAAAAGTACCTGTAATATACATAACACAAAGTAATTTATTTGTCTATTAATTATAATCTGTATGGATTTATTTATTTTGATCCTATATAAATGCATTATTTGATAGATTGTCATGCCAGCCAACCGGTGGGACTGTTCAGCATGACAATAGTCTGCTGGGTGTGCTCTACGGTATGTGTATTACCAGTCACAGCTACTCACCATGACAATACACATACTGTACAGCACTCAGCAGACTACTGTCATACTAAATAGTCACAGCTACTCATTATCATAAAACACATGCTGTACAGTAAACAGTCACATCTGAAGGCTGGCTGCCTAGCATGACAATATGCAACATAAAACAGGCTATTCTGTAGTAGTTGCTTCTACCATGCACTCTCTGCAGGAAGAAGACAACAATGGTGGCTGTGAGATAGGATGCCTAATAGGAGGGGCGGACTCAGAGTTCCTCTTCCTCCAACCTTGTCCCTTCTTCTGCAGTGATGATATGATGGGTGTCAGTGACAAAACATACAGCCTTTCCGTTCCCAGTAAGTTTTGCAAGCCTTGCGACTGCTCCTCCAGCTCTAAACATGCATTGTTGGGTTTCTTTTGTTTCTCCCAACAAAAGAAAGAGTAATGTAGTAAGTTGAATTGGCACTACAGTGGTAAGGAGGGCTGTAGACTCCTTCTTCCCCAACCCTTGTGACCCCTGTTTCTATGACACTGGGTACATGGTAAGGAAGTCAAAGTGGACATGAGCTATTTGCATTCTCCTCTTTTCAATAGTGAGATCATTATCTGTTCTTTGCCAGATAAGCTACTAACTCCTTTCTGAAGAACATGGCGAATAAAACCCAACAAGCCTAATTTTATGAGATATACTAATTTCAGCACCATCTCATGCCCTCTCTGGAGTTTGTACATAAGTGCTGATGACAGAAAGCATTGGCAGGATTTCGACTAATTATGGGTTACGTATTCAGATCTTTGTGTGGACCTTGGAAATGTTACCATGTGCTGTGACCTCTGTTCAGCTATGATTTAGCAAATAACAGGGCCAAATTAGTTTAAGAAACTTACATTATTAAGTAATGGCAATACATTGATATTGCTGAATGCTAAGAAATAGTGATAAGTGAAATCCTCAAATTATCAAATTTGACAGCCAATTTAGATTTTGCCCTACACTTGTTTGTCCAGGTGCAGAGCTCCTGGCCCAAGGAGTGTAAGGAGTTAAGTGATTATACATACCATAGCATCACCAATTGCCTCTATGGGCCATACAGTAAGCAGTGATGCATTATTGCTTACTGTAGAGGAGCAGGGACACCAGTCAAAATGACTATGCTCCTTAATGTGGCTTTCATGGCACCCTAGTATGAAAACTATGTTTAGAAACCCCTGTTATTTTGACATTTTGACCAGCAATGAATGGGCTACGTGGTAATCATAGATGATGCAACCAAGTGACTAGCAGTGAAACCGAAGCTACATCTCATCATGGAGGAGGCTAGTAACTTGCTTTGCTTAAAGGAGATATCCAATAGTGAAAAATCTGAAAATAAGTACCTGCCACAGGTTAGACCTTGATTCCATGATGCCACCGCACTTTTCATTATATGTCTGCCCCATCCCGTTGGTATGCTATGCCACTGTGAAAATAGCAGCACTTCCTTCTTATGGAGCCTGAGCTCCCATCATCCTCTTCACTCTGAAAAAAATTACTTCCTCTCAAGTCTGTAACATAATGTACACCCCCAAAGCCTGCCCATATCACGCCCTACTGTGCTAAATCTCTGTCCTTCTTATTGCTCACCAATCACAGCACTCACATATTGAACCAATCACAGCACTCACATATTGAACCAATCACAGCACTCACATATTGAACCAATCACAGCACTCCTGCTTGAGCCTGAATGAGGACGTACACAGCTCCTCCCTCCCCCACTCTGTTTACACAGGACCTAATTTATCATGGGGAGGTTTCAAGTTTGCACGGGAAAGCACTGAGAGGGGGGGGGGATGATTTCTATATGTGAGGAGACATACTACACTGCAGGGGCTGGGGATGATTTCTATATGTGAGGAGACATACTACACTGCAGGGGCTGGGGATGATTTCTATATGTGAGGAGACATATTACACTGCAGGGGCTGGGGATGATTTCTATATGTGAGGAGACATATTACACTGCAGGGGCTGGGGATGATTTCTATATGTGAGGAGACATACTACACTGCAGGGGCTGGGGATGATTTCTATATGTGAGGAGACATATTACACTGCAGGGGCTGGGGATGATTTCTATATGTGAGGAGACATATTACACTGCAGGGGCTGGGGATGATTTCTATATGTGAGGAGACATACTACACTGCAGGGGCTGGGGATGATTTCTATATGTGAGGAGACATACTGCACTGCAGGGGCTGGGGATGATTTCTATATGTGAGGAGACATATTACACTGCAGGGGCTGGGGATGATTTCTATATGTGAGGAGACATACTGCACTGCACAGGCTGGGGATGATTTCTATATGTGAGGAGACATATTACACTGCAGGGGCTGGGGATGATTTCTATATGTGAGGAGACATATTACACTGCAGGGGCTGGGGATGATTTCTATATGTGAGGAGACATACTACACTGCAGGGGCTGGGGATGATTTCTATATGTGAAGAGACATATTACACTGCAGGGGCTGGGGATGATTTCTATATGTGAGGAGACATATTATACTGCAGGGGCTGGGGATGATTTCTATATGTGAGGAGACATATTACACTGCAGGGGCTGGGGATGATTTCTATATGTGAGGAGACATACTGCACTGCAGGGGCTGGGGATGATTTCTATATGTGAGGAGACATATTACACTGCAGGGGCTGGGGATGATTTCTATATGTGAGGAGACATATTACAATGCAGGGGCTGGGGATGATTTCTATATGTGAGGCGACATATTACACTGCAGGGGCTGGGGATGATTTCTATATGTTAGGAGACATACTGCACGGGCTGGGGATGATTTCTATATGTGAGGAGACATATTACACTGCAGGGGCTGGGGATGATTTCTATATGTGAGGAGACATACTACACTGCAGGGGCTGGGGATGATTTCTATATGTGAGGAGACATATTACACTGCAGGGGCTGGGGATGATTTCTATATGTGAGGAGACATACTACACTGCAGGGGCTGGGGATGATTTCTATATGTGAGGAGACATACTGCACTGCAGGGGCTGGGGATGATTTCTATATGTGAGGAGACATATTACACTGCAGGGGCTGGGGATGATTTCTATATGTGAGGAGACATACTGCACTGCACAGGCTGGGGATGATTTCTATATGTGAGGAGACATATTACACTGCAGGGGCTGGAGATGATTTCTATATGTGAGGAGACATACTGCACTGCAGGGGCTGGGGATGATTTCTATATGTGAGGAGACATATTACACTGCAGGGGCTGGGGATGATTTCTATATGTGAGGAGACATATTACACTGCAGGGGCTGGGAATGATTTCTATATGTGAGGAGACATATTACACTGCAGGGGCTGGGGATGATTTCTATATGTGAGGAGACATATTACACTGCAGGGGCTGGGGATGATTTCTATATGTGAGGAGACATATTACACTGCAGGGGCTGGGGATGATTTCTATATGTGAGGAGACATACTGCATTGCAGGGGCTGGGGATGATTTCTATATGTGAGGAGACATATTACACTGCAGGGGCTGGGAATGATTTCTATATGTGAGGAGACATACTGCACTGCAGGGGCTGGGGATGATTTCTATATGTGAGGAGACATACTGCACTGCAGGGGCTGGGGATGATTTCTATATGTGAGGAGACATATTACACTGCAGGGGCTGGGAATGATTTCTATTTGTGAGGAGACATACTACACTGCAGGGGCTGGGGATGATTTCTATATGTGAGGAGACATATTACACTGCAGGGGCTGGGGATGATTTCTATATGTGAGGAGACATACTGCACTGCAGGGGCTGGGGATGATTTCTATATGTGAGGAGACATACTGCACTGCAGGGGCTGGGGATGATTTCTATATGTGAGGAGACATACTGCACTGCAGGGGCTGTGGATGATTTCTATATGTGAGGAGACATACTGCACTGCAGGGGCTGGGGATGATTTCTATATGTGAGGAGACATACTGCACTGCAGGGGCTGTGGATGATTTCTATATGTGAGGAGACATACTGCACTGCACGGGCTGGGGATGATTTCTATATGTGAGGAGACATATTACACTGCAGGGGCTGGGGATGATTTCTATATGTGAGGAGACATACTACACTGCAGGGGCTGGGGATGATTTCTATATGTGAGGAGACATACTACACTGCAAGGGCTGGGGATGATTTCTATATGTGAGGAGACGTATTACACTGCAGGGGCTTGGGATGATTTCTATATGTAAGGAGACATATTACACTGCAGGGGCTGGTGATGTATAGACTACAGGGAATAAATATCATACTGGGATGATTTCTATGTGTGAGGGGGGGGGACTCCTGAATGACATGCTGAGAGTTGTAGTCCCTGTTATGTGTGTGTATGCTAGTGTTTCCCAACCAGGGAATGCTCGTAGTAGTAGTTTTGCAACATCTGGAGGCACCCTGGTTGGGAAACACTGGTGTAACATGATGTGTATGCTGAATAGGCTAGAACAGGGTTTCCCAACCAGTGTGCCTCCAGCTGTTGCAAATCTACAACTCCCAGTATGCCCAAAGTCTGTCAGGGCATGCTGGGAGTTGTGGTTTTGCAACAGCCAGAGGCACACTGGTTTGTAAACACTAGCATAAACACACATAACACGGACTACAACTCCCAGCATGTCATTCAGGAGATCCCCCTCTCACACATATAAATTATCCCCAGTATGATATTTATTCCCCTGCAGTCTATACATCCCCAGCCTGTGTAAGGCTGGGTTCACACCACGTTTTGTTAAATACGGTTCCCGTATACGGCTGAGAGGAGGGGGGGCGGGGCTTAATCGCGGCGCCCGCACTCAGCCGTATTCGGGAACCGAATTTAATGTATGTCAATGAGCCGACCGGAGTGAACCGCAGCCTCCGGTCGGCTTCGTTTTCGGCCGTATGCGGTTTCCCGACCGGAGGCTGCGGTTCACTCCGGTCGGCTCATTGACATACATTAACCCCTTAAGGACCCAGCCCAAATATACCTTAAGGACCCGGCCATTTTTTGAACATCTGACCACTGTCACTTTAAGCATTAATAACTCTGGGATGCTTTTACCTTTCATTCTGATTCCGAGATTGTTTTTTCGTGACATATTCTACTTTATGTTAGTGGTAAACTTTTGTCGATACTTGCATCATTTCTTGGTGAAAAATTCCAAAATTTGATGAAAAAATTGAAAATTTTGCATTTTTTTACTTTGAAGCTCACTGCTTGTAAGGAAAATGAATATTCCAAATAAATTATACATTGATTCACATATACAATATGTCTACTTTATGTTTGCATCATAAAATTGACGTGTTTTTACTTTTGGAAGACACCAGAGGGCTTCAAAGTTCAGCAGCAATTTTCCAATTTTTCACAAAATTTTCAAAATCAGAATTTTTCAGGGACCAGTTCAGTTTTGAAGTGGATTTGAAGGGCCTTCATATTAGAAATACCCCACAAATGACCCCATTATAAAAACTGCACCCCTCAAAGTATTCAAAATGACATTCAGTAAGTGTGTTAACCCTTTAGGTGTTTCACAGGAATAGCAGCAAAGTGAAGGAGAAAATTCAAAATCTTCATTTTTTACACTCGCATGTTCTTGTAGACCCAGTTTTTGAATTTTTACAAGGGGTAATAGATGAAAAATCCCCCCAAAATTTGTAACCCAATTTCTCTCGAGTAAGGAAATACCTCATATGTGTATGTCAAGTGTTCGGCGGGTGCACTAGAGGGCTCAGAAGGGAAGGAGCGACAATAGGATTTTGGAGAGGGAATTTTGCTGAAATGGTTTTTGGGGGGTGTGTCACATTTAGGAAGCCCCTATGGTGCCAGAACAGCAGAAAACCCCAACATGGCATACCATTTTGGAAACTAGACCCCTCAAGGCACGTAACAAGGGGTCCAGTGAGCCTTAACACCCCACAGGTGTTTGACGACTTTTCGTTAAAGTCAGGTGTGTAAATGAAAAAAAAAAAATTTTCACTAAAGTGCAGTTTTTCCCCCAAATTTACCATTTTTACAAAGGGTAATGGGAGAAAATGCCCCCCCAAATTTGTAACCCCATCTCTTCTGAGTATGGAAATACCCCATGTTAGGATGTAAAATGCTTTGCGGGCAAACTACAATGCTCAGAAGAGAAGGAGTCACATTTGGCTTTTTGAAAGCAACTTTTGCTGAAATGGTTTTTTGGGGGCATGTCGCATTTAGGAAGCCCCTGTGGTGCCAGAACAGCAAAAAATACCCACATGGCATACTATTTTGGAAACTACACCCCTCAAGGAACGTAACAAGGGGTCCGCTGAGCCTTAACACCCCACAGGTGTTTGACGACTTTTCGTAAAATTTGGATGTGTAAATGAAAATTTTTTTTTTTTTTACTAAAATGCAGTTTTTCCCCAAAATTTTACATTTTTACAAGGGGATAGGAGAAAATGACCCCCAAAATGTGTAACCCCATTTCTTCTGAGTATGGAAATACCCCATGTTAGGACGTAAAATGCTCTGCTGGCGAACTACAATGCTCAGAAGAGGAGGAGCGCCATTGAGCTTTTGGAAAGCGAATTAGTTTGGAATGGTAGTCAGGGGCCATGTGCGTTTACAAAGCCCCCCGTGATGCCAGAACAGTGGAACCCCCCACATGTGACCCCATTTTGGAAACTACACCCCTCACAGAATTTAATAAGGGGTACAGTGAGTATTTACACCCCACAGAACTTTGGAACAGTGGGCTGTGCAAATGAAAAAGTTTATTTTTCATTTTTACGGACCACTGTTCCAAAAATCTGTCAGACATCTGTGGGGCGTAAATTCTCATTGTACCCCTTATTACATTACGTGAGGGGTGTAGTTTCCAAAATGGGGTCACATGTGTCGGGGGTCCATTGTTCTGGCACTATGGGGGCTTTGTAAACACATGTGGCCTTCAATGCCGGACAAATTTTCTCTACAAAATCCCAATGGCGCTCCTTCTCTTCTGAGCATTGTAGTTCGCCCGCAGAGCACTTTAAATTCACATATGGGGTGTGTTCTTACTCAGAAGAGATGGGTTTACAAATTTGGGGGGGCTTTTTTCCTATTTGCCGATGTGAAAATGAAAAATTTAGCGTAACACCAGCATTTTAGTGAAAAAATATAATTTTTTTCATTTTCCCATCCAACTTCAATGAAAATTTGTCAAACACCTGTGGGGTGTTCAGGCTCACTATACCCCTTGTCACGTTCGGTGAGGGGTGTAGTTTCCAAAATGGGGTCACATGTGGGTATTATTTTTTTTGCGTTTGTCAGAACCGCTGTAAAATCAGCCACCCCTGTGCAAATCACCAATTTAGGCCTCAAATGTACATGGTGCACTCTCACTCCTGAGCCTTGTTGTGTGCCCGCAGAGCATTTTACGCACACATCTGGGGTATTTCTGTACTCAGGAGAAATTGCGTTACAAATTTTGGGGGTCTTTTTTTCCTTTTACCGCTTGTGGAAATAAAAAGTATGGGGCAACACCAGCATGTTAGTGTAAAAAAAGAAAAAAAATTTACACTAACAGGCTGGTGTAGCCCCCAACTTTTCCTTTTCACAAGCGGTAAAAGGAAAAAAAGCCCCCCAAAATTTGTAGTGTAATTTCTCCCGAGTACGGAGATACCCCATATGTGGCCCTAAACTGTTTCCTTGAAATACGACAGGGCTCCGAAGTAAGAGAGCACCATGCGCATTTGAGGACTAAATTAGGGATTGCATAGGGGTATTCTACGCCAGTGATTCCCAAACAGGGTGCCTCCAGCTGTTGCTAAACTCCCAGCATGCCTGGACAGTCAGTGGCTGTCCAGAAATGCTGGGAGTTGTTGTTTTGCAACAGCTGGAGGCTCCGTTTTGGAAACCCTGCCGTACAAGACGTTTTAAATTGTTTATTGGGGGGGGGGGGCAGTGTAAGGGGTGTATATGTAGTGTTTTACCCTTTATTAGGTGTTAGTGTAGTGTAGTGTTTTTAAGGTACATTCGCACTGGCGTGTTACGGTGAATTTCCCGCTAGGAGTTTGCACTGCGGCAAAAAATTTGCCGCAGCCCAAACTTGAAGCAGGAAATTTACTGTAAACCCGCCTATGTGAATGTACCCTGTACGTTCACATGGGGGGGGCAAACCTCCAGCTGTTTCAAAACTACAACTCCCAGCATGTACTGACAGACCGTGCATGCTGGGAGTTGTAGTTTTGCAACAGCTGGAGGCACACTGGTTGGAAAACCTTCAGTTAGGTTCTGTTACCTAACTCAATATTTTCCAACCAGTGTGCCTCCAGCTGTTGCAAAACTACAACTCCCAGCATGTACTAATCACCGAAGGGCATGCTGGGAGATGTAGTTATGCAATAGCTGGAGGTACGCAACTACAACTCCCAGCATGCCGAGACAGCTGTTTGCTTTCTGGGCATGCTGGGAATTGCAGTTTTGCAACATCTGGAGAGCTACAGTTTTTAGACCACTGCACAGTAATCTCCAAACTGTGGACCTCCAGATGTTGCAAAACTACAACTCCCAGCATGTCCAGACAACAAACAGCTATGTGGGCATGCTAGGAGTTGTAGTTTTGCAACATCTGGAGGGATATAGTTTAGAGACCACTGTATAGTGGTCTCAAACTGCAGCCCTCCAGCTGTTGCAAAACTACATATTCCAGCATGCCCAAACAGCTGTCTGGGCATGCTGGGAGTTGTAGTTTTGCAACATCTGGAGGGCTACAGTTAGAGACCACGGTCTCAGACTGTAGCCCTCCAGATCTACTTACCGGCTTCCGTAGGATCCCGGCAGCCGTCCTCTTCAGACGCACGTGACGCCGCCCGCCGATCAACGTCGCCGCAGCCTCCGGACGGGTAAGTGGACGTCGGCGCCCGGTCCCCTTCGGTTCCCCGTTCTGCCCCGCCTATTGTGGGATGGCAGGACGGGGAAAACGAATGTTAACCCCCCCGCCCCCGGTCTGCTATTGGTCGTCGCCTCTGACGATCAATAGCAGACCAATAGCAGGGATAGGAGGGGTGGCAACCCTGCCACCTCACTCCTATGCCTACAGGAGGATCGTGGGTGTCTTGGACAACCGCGATCCCCCTTCTATTCCGGGTCACCGGGTCACAATAGACCCGTATGACCCGGGATCGGCGCAAATCACAAGTGTGAATTCACTTGCGATTTGCGACGATCGCCGACGTGGGGGGGTCTGATGACCCCCCTGGGCATTTGCACGGGGTGCCTGCTGATTGATATCAGCAGTCACCCAGGCCCGGTCCCCGCCCGGCACGCGGCGGGGACCGAAATTCCCACGGGCGTATGGATACGCCCTGGGTCCTTAAGTACCAGGACATCAAGGCGTATCCATACGCCCTAGGTCCTTAAGTGGTTAAATACGGTTCCCGAATACGGCTGAGTGCGGGCGCCGCGATTAAGCCCTGCCCCCTCCTCCCAGCCGTATACGGGAACCGTATTTAACAAAACGTGGTGTGAACCCAGCCTAATATGTCTTCTCGCACACGTCCTCCCTCCCTCCCCTCCCCCCATACAAACTTGAAACCTCCCCATGATAAGTTAGGTCCTATGTAGACATAGCTGGGAGGGGAGGGGCTGTGTCAGTCCTCATTCTCCCCCTCACACTTCTCCTGGCTTACAGCACGGCACCCACGTGACCAGGCTCAAGCAGGACTGCTGTGATTGGTTCAATGTGTGAGTGCTGTGATTGGTGAACACTCACATATTGAGAACTATGAGGAAAGGAATGACAAGCTGACCACAGGCTGTAGAAGAAGTGTAGGTCGAGATGCTGGATATGCAGCGCTTCCTGTCTAGAGATAAATCACTGAAAAAGGTACTTTCCGTTCCAGATGGGTTATGTGAGTATATTACAAAGTTATATAACTTTTTAAACTGTTGCTAACTGTATAGAATTTTTCACCATTGGACTACTCATTTAAGATACAGACAAATCCAAAATTTTTCAATAAAATTTAGAACAACTTTAGTTGCAAATTGATTTACTCATCTCTAGCAAGAAACATTGATAATTTACTGCCTCCAATGATAACAGAATAATTGATATTACAATTCTGATATCAATGAGCTTTTACAAAATTCCAAATACTAATTGCATTGTAAAGTGATAGATATACTTAAATGGGCACTGTCAGATTCAAAAACTTTTTATATGTTGTACATCTTGGAAAAACATAAAAGGAATACTCCGGTGAAAAACATTATAATTATTTTTTTTCAAATCAACAAAACAAAAAGTTTTACAGATTTGTAAATTACTTCTATTTAAAAATATTAATCATTCCAGTACTTATCAGCTGCTGTATGCTCCACAATAAGTTTTTTCCTTTTGAATTTCTTTTCTGTCTGGCCACTGTGCTCTCTGCTGACACCTCTGTCCATGTCAGGAACTGTCCATAGCTGGAACAAATCCCCATAGCAAACCTATACTGCCTTAGACAGTTCCTGACATGGACAAAGGTGGAACTGTGGTCAGACAGAAAAGAAATTTAAAAAGAAAATAACTTTCTCTGTAGTATTCAACAGCTGATAAGTACTGGAAGGATTAAGATTTTTAAATATGCAATTTGTAATTTACAAATCTGTTTAACTTTCTGGCACCAGTTGATTAAAAAAAAAATCTTTTTTCCGGCGGAGTACCCCTTTAAAAAGTATTGTGATGAATAGAAGACCTCAAGCTCTGTGCATGTTTCAGTCTGCACATATTTCGGTGAGGCTCTCCTTCAGCTGTCAGTCTGTGTGGCTTTCTGTTGAGAATGCCTGTGGAGCTTTCACTTTCCGTGCAGCTGACAATCAAGCTCCCTGCAGAGAAACACTTCCTGAATTCGGACTCCTGCTAGGCATGGAGGAAACAGAACTCACTGTATTAATTGTTGAGGGGGACAGAACAGAGCCACCTAGTGGACTTTTTTTTATATTACATTTTAAACATATTGATGTTGATAATTTTAAAAGCAAGTGAATGGGAAAGTGTCTGCTAATTTCACAAGGAACACTATATTAAAAGTTTTATTTGGTAACAGGCACTCTTTAACCTTTCTTATATACTTCATAAGAAAATTTTATTTCCTTTTATAGAATCAATGGCTTAAAAAATCATGGCTTTGTCCAAGCTGAAGCACAGGCATGGACAAAGTCCAGTAAGTGAGGGTGGGCTAGCATCCCCCGTGCTCTCTCCTGTCTGATAGTACTGCTCTGTGCTCTCTCATGTCTGATAGGACTCCTCTGTGCTCTCTCCTGTCTGACAGGACTCCTCTGTGCTCTCTCCTGTCTTATAGTACTGCCCTGTGCTCTCTCCTGTCTGATAGTACTGCTCTGTGCTCTCTTCTGTCTGATAGTACTCCTCTGTGTTCTCTCCTGTCTTATAGTACTGCTCTGTGCTCTCTCCTGTCTTATCAGAGGAGAACACAGTAAGTGAGGGTGGGCTAGCACTCCTCTGTACTCTCTCCTGTCTGATAGTACTGCTCTGTGCTCTCTCATGTCTGATAGGACTCCTCTGTGCTCTCTCCTGTCTGACAGGACTCCTATGTGCTCTCTCCTGTCTTATAGTACTGCCCTGTGCTCTCTCCTGTCTGATAGTACTGCTCTGTGCTCTCTTCTGTCTGATAGTACTCCTCTGTGTTCTCTCCTGTCTTATAGTACTGCTCTGTGCTCTCTCCTGTCTTATCAGAGGAGAACACAGTAAGTGAGGGTGGGCTAGCACTCCTCTGTACTCTCTCCTGTCTGATAGTACTGCTCTGTGCTCTCTCATGTCTGATAGGACTCCTCTGTGCTCTCTCCTGTCTGACAGGACTCCTCTGTGCTCTCTCCTGTCTTATAGTACTGCCCTGTGCTCTCTCCTGTCTGATAGTACTGCTCTGTGCTCTCTTCTGTCTGATAGTACTCCTCTGTGTTCTCTCCTGTCTTATAGTACTGCTCTGTGCTCTCTCCTGTCTTATCAGAGGAGAACACAGAGGAGTGCTAGCCCACCCTCACTTACTGGACTTTGTCCATGCCTGTGCTTCAGCTCTGGAGAAAAGCATGATATTATAAGCCATGATTTCTATAAAAAGGAAATAAAATTTTCTTATGAAGTATATTAGAAAAGTTAATGTTTTTCCTAGATGTACAACATATAAAAAGGTTTTGTATCTGACGGTGCCCATTTAAATAAATACATAGCACATTCGCTTTATCAGCTGTTACAGCTGGTGCATATTGTATGTATCAATGTAATGGCTGTGGTTGTTGGTGGCAGCATACTGCATAGGTGACTGGAAGCACGCACACGTGCTGCAGCTATTGAGATCAAGATCACTTTTCTTCAACTACAAGACGTATTTTTTTGTTGCCTTGATTGTGGTGACTCTGGGCAGTTACAAATACATTGCTAACTAAATGGGTACATATGGCAGTACTGGGGACTCCAGTAGCTGATGAGAATGGACTTTTGAGGCAAGTATTGCAAGACTGGATGCATTTTCTTCCTTCAAGATAATTTCCTGGTGCCATGCAGCTAATTCCATTCATTATGGTATTGGATGAAGCCTTTCTGCTAACCAGCCTGCTGCACCCCTACCCACAAATGGGACTAGATTACACTTTAAATGCAAGGCTAGGCTGGGCACAAAACAGTGTGGAGTCTGATAAAAATCCAACATGCCCATTATTTCTCCAGAGAGCCATTTGGGAAATTGCTTGGTTCAGTCAATGTTAATATAATGTGCATTATCAGCTACAGCTCACCATGTTTTACATTAGACAAGGCTATTTTATTGTTACAATTGTCTACTGCTATGGAATTTGAATGAAATTAAGAATAGGGCAGTGTAATAGTATAGGATAATGTTATCTTTTAATTGAACTATAGTGTAAGTGAAGCTAGCAACAGATGTTATAATTGTTCTTTGCCAAAATTAGTATTTCCATCTGATAAAGTGATGACATATTGTTATGATAGGGAGCCCCTTGTTGATTCTGATACTAAAAGGGCCTGAGCTCTGATTCAGTGCTGCAGCCACTTTACAGTCTTTACTTGTACAGCAGCACCCTTGCCACCCACTGGAGGGCTTGCAACACAGCTGATTCAATTGATGTTTACAGAGCCTTAATTTTCAAGAATAGTGAGGATTCCAAAGGATGGACCCTTAGGCAGGGGCATTGCTAGGTCTCCAAAAGATTCGGGGTACGGGCCATGGGTGTGGCTGAGGATAGAGCCACAAAAAAGGAGGGAAAAAGTGGCGGGGTCACTCAGTGTTGCATGACCATACTAAATCTTGCTCCACCCAGGGGTTAGAAGGGTTAGAGTTATTGTCTGTCAGCTGATGCTACTTCAAGCCAGGGAACACAAGTGCCAATGAGGAGCATTACAGCCATAGCATGGATTATTAGGTGAGGCCACTCCATGTTCAAAGCTGAGGTGGGGTTCAGGTGACAGCAGCAGCAGGGGGTTCAAATTTTTAACAGGTTCCATACTTGGCGTGATGGATGCTCGTGGTGTAGAGCATTGTGGAAAATTAATTCAGCTATAATAATCAAATATTCCAATTGCCAAGTAAAGTAAAAGTGCTAAAGATGCTTTAAAGGACACCTGCAGCAGTACAAATACTTATCCCCTATCCTCAAGATAGGGGATAAGTGTTTGATCGCGGGGGGTCCGAACGCTGGGGCTGCGGCTCTCCCGTGCAGGGGGCGTGCCAGCCGCAGCATGACGTTGCGGCCGGCACGCCTCCTCCATACATCTCTATGGGAGAGGCGGGGAGGCAGTGTTTGTGCCTCCCCGCATCCCCCATAGAACTGTATGGGGACGGGGAGGAGACGGGGCGTCACCGTCGACCTCTAGGTTGACGCTACGTCACCATGGGTGCTAATGCCGGTGCCCCGTTAGGGAGATCGAAGGGGGGTCCCAGCGGTCGGACCCCCCGCGATCAAACACTTATCCCCTATCCTGTGGATAGGGGATAAGTGTAATTCCGCTGCAGTTGTCCTTTAACCATGTGAAACTACAGCTCCCAGTATGATATAAGCAGTGGTAAGGGAATGCTGGGAGAAGTTGTTTCACTAAACATAACTGCAGAATGTACAAGTGACTTCAGCATTGATGGGAGTTAATCTGGCAGAATACAGCATGATATTATAGACTCATAGGGGGGCGTCTTTTCAGGGGGAGTCAATTACAGAGGGCGTTTTCTCTGAGTCAATCACAGGGGTTATCTTCTTTGATCAGAAAAGTTCACTTTTCCTTTTCTTCTCTATCCGGACAAGACCATCATAATGAGTTCTCGTGGCCATGACTTGTCTCCACAGAACCTGCCAGACAAACATTTTAGGCTCCATTCTCTATACAAACCCCCCATTTGTATTGCCCCACAGTAATAGTGCCCACATATAGTTGTAGGCCACTCTGTGCCCCCATATATAGTCATTTGTCCCTTTGTGCCCCCATATACAGTTATATGTCCCTTTGTGCCCCCATATATAGCTGTTACCCTCTGTGTCCCTGTGTATAGTTTTAGGCCCTCTCTGTGCCCCTTATATAGTTATAGGCCCTCTCTGTGTCTGTATATAGTTATAGGCCCCTCTGTGCCCCCTGTATATATTATTATAGGCCCTCCTGTGTCTCCATAGACATACTGCATTCAGCCATATGCAGTATACGGCTGCAGTCAGTATGTCTGTGTACTGCCTCCTGTCCTGACCACTGCTCCTCCTTAACAGTAGGTCCCCGAACCGGAGGACCAGTGGTCAGAACATTGAAGGTGGCCTGCTGGAAAATTACAGTCCTGGCCACCCATACACCCTCTTGCTTGGCTTTACCCCTCCAGAATGTGCACACATCATGTCACTGTGATGTCACTATGCATAATAACTCTGTTCTGTGATGTATACCAGTATGTGTACCAGTATGTACTGTATACCAGCATTTCCCAACCAGGGTGCCTCCAGCTTTTGCAAAGCTGCGACACCCAGCAAAAAGGCAGTCCAGACATGCTGGGAGTTGTAGTTTTGCAAAAGCTGGAGGCACCCTGGTTTGGAAACACTACGATATAAAAACTCACCAGACTCTCTCTCTCTTAATTCCTGGCTGCTCTGCTCTACAGGTCCTTCAGCTCTGCCCGACAAGTCCTGGTCACATGATTGTGACATCACCAAAGGTCTTACACCTCCAGCACTCTGCAGTACAGAGCAGGTCCTAATTGGGCAGTCACTGCTATTTTGCTGTATTACTGCCTAACCAGGACAGGGAGAAGATTACTGGCAGCAGACATTCAGGGCACCTGGCTTTACAACCTAGTGACGCCCCTGCCCTTAGGATGACCTAAGCTAGCTATATGCTATCCCTTTATGAAACGGAAACACCCCTTTAATGATTATTGTAGTGTACATTATGAGGGAACATTAACCCTTTCCCACAAATGGACATATATTTACATCCTCTGCGGGTTCCCGGTGTATGACGCGTGCTCACCATGGCTAATGCCGGATATATCGCTGAACAGGCCAATGTCCGGACTTAATCCTTTCAACTTTGATTGCAGCGTCTGAATGTGGTAAATCCTATTCTAGCCTAGCTCAGCAGGCTGATTGTGGCAAAATTGTGGCATCCTGATCAGCTGAGAGGACAGCGGAGGTGTTACGGAGCTGGATGTGGATCCTCTAACCTGTGTGTCCGAGGACCGTATCGGGGAGCTGAGTCTAAGGTGCTGCTGATCTTCACCAGACCCTGTTGCTCGGGCTTGCTGCGGCAGCTAACACCCAGGTCGCTACCACTAATAACACCACAATACAAGGGACATATAATTCCGCCACACCATGACCACTAACATTACCACTGACTAACACTGCTATATTGTTATTGAATAAAAACCAATATACAAAAGATCAATAACCCCTATATAGGAGTAGATTTGAGCTGTACACTGGGGCTTCAGACCATATAAGTCATTATAGTTACTTACTCGCAGGGTCCCATCTTCTCTGATCTGAGTCGTTCACTTTTCTCTTTCTTCTCCATCTGTCCTGGGTCATCATGAAGATTTCTCCCGATCACAACTCGTCTTCACCGAATCTGCCAGACAAACATTTTAGGCTCCTCGCTACAGCAAAGTCCTCACCTCTATACAAAACCCCTATATGTATTACACTGCCCCATATAGTAGTCCCTTATGTGCCCCAGTACTGTATAGTATTAGGCCCTAACATTGTGCCCATACATTATAATGCCCCTCACATTGCCCCCATATACAATAATACCTCCTCACATTGCTCCTACATATAATAATGCCCTGACATGGCCCCACACATAATATTGCCCCCTTACATTTCCCCCATACATATTGCCCCCTTACATTTCCCCCATACATTATATTGCCCCCTTACATTTCCCCCATACATTATATTGCCCCCTTACATTTCCCCCATACATTATAATGCCCCCTTACATTTCCCCCATACATTATAATGCCCCCTTACATTTCCCCCATACATTATAATGCCCCCTTACATTTCCCCCATACATATTGCCCCCTTACATTTCCCCCATACATTATATTGCCCCCTTACATTTCCCCCATACATTATATTGCCCCGTTACATTTCCCCCGTACATTATAATGCCCCCTTACATTTCCCCCATACATTATAATGCCCCCTGACATGGCCCCACACATAATAACGCCCCCTGACATGGCCCAACACATAATAATGCCCCCTGACATGGCCCCTTCACATAATGCCCCCTGACATGGCCCCTTCACATAATAATGCACCCTGACATGGCCCCTTCACATAATAATGCCCCCTGACATGGCCCCATTCACATAATAATGCCCCCTGACATGGCCCCTTCACATAATAATGCCCCATGACATGGCCCCTTCACATAATAATGCTCCCTGACAGGCTCCTAACATAATAATGCCCCATGACGTAGCCCCTTCACATAATGATGCCCCCTGACATGGCCCCATCACATAATAATGCCCCCAGACATGGCACCTTCACATAATAATGCCCCCTGACATGACCCCTTCACGTAATAATGCCCCCTGACATGGCCCCTTCACATTATAATGCCCCGACATGGCCCCTTCACATTATAATGCCCCCTGACATGGTCCCTTCACATTATAATGCCCCCTGACATGGCCCCTTCACATTATAATGCCCCCTGACATGGTCCCTTCACATTATAATGCCCCCTGACATGGCCCCTTCACATAATAATGCCCCTGACATGGCCCCTTCACATTATAATGCCCCCTGACATGGTCCCTTTACATAATAATGCCCCCTGACATGGCCCCTTCACACAGCTCTATGGAAAAACAAAAAACACCACTCACCTCTGCCTCGTTCCCCCGCAGCTCCTGCAGCTCCACTTCTCTCTCAGCTTCCTGTGCGGACAACCTCTGCAGAGCCACTGCTGCACAGGAAGCCAGGGCTGGAGTGACAGGCAGCCGGCAGCTCCTTCCTGTCACGTCAGCCGCCGCAGCCGAGTGCACGCTCAATACTGTGTGCGTCTTAAAGGCGCATTCAGTGTTGGCTGTGGTGCTCAGCGATTTGGGACAGGTGTCCCGAATCCGTGGGCATCCCCTCCCCCTTCACCTGCTGGCTCAGTTGCAGGGGATGTGATGGGGCCTGCAGGAAAATGGTTCGGTTATACACATGCAGGGACCGTGCCAGCCCTGGTCCCAGCATGTAGCAGCCCTAGGGCCCCATGCCTCCCTGGGTGCCTGGGCCCCTTACTGATGTACCGGCTGTACACCCCTGATGGCGACCCTGCTCATAACACATACAAGCCCTCATTCATTAAAGTAAACAGAAAAATAAGAGTCACAGCTTGTGATAAATAAAAAGCAGCTGTCACTGTGCAGAGGAACACTGTAATGAGGATGCTGTGCTGTTGTCCCTTCATTCTCAGTGGTGGTGCAGGTTATGGGTACATGTGGGGATGCTATGGGTTGTCCGTGAAGTGAGGAAGCCCCATCCTGGTTGGTTTCCTTCCTTATTCTCTTGTGAAGAAACTGTGCCAAACTCCTCTCTCTTGGCTCCAGGGAACTGAATTTGTCAGCAAATAAGGAAGAGAGGTATTGTACAATGAGTCATGGAAAACAAGGGGAATGAACACCAGACCTTTCTATCCCGAAGGGCAAAATCAGATGCCATAATAGGCAGGCCATTTGAATATTTGCTACGGGGTGTATGGTGGTGGTGGAGGTATTAGTCCTGGTGCTATGCCAAAAATGTAACATTTGTCTCTAAAGGGTACAAGAAATGCTAAACTTGTCTCTTAGCCAGCCTGGCCTTACAGGTTAATGATCAACACTGTTGACATACTGCTTTGAATTTAATTTGCAGTTTGTGAAAAAACCACAAAAGACGTAAAAGACAGGTAAATGTTAACATCATCCTAGCATTACTCATGACAAACATGTTTTTATTACATGTGATTACAAATAGATTATTATTAAAATTGTTTGCTTTTATTTTCGCTTTTAGTGAGTTGTTTAGATGGTAATGCAGGGTTTTCCAGGACAGATATGAGAATTGTGATTTCGCCTGATTAATTGAACCATACTACTTTTATATTAGAAATATACATGTTTCCTGGGGAATATCGGTATACATGCATTGAAAAACTTCTATATTTTTTCTGGGCTGGGAGAAATAGCAATTCTACATGTTCTTTTTTTTTTTTTATATGTTTATTAATGACCTTTTAGTGGAATTCCAGGGTAGAATTTCAATATTTGCAGATGACACTAAACTTTGTAAGGTGATCACCAAAAAGGATGATAACATATTATCACATAGGGATTTGGGGAAGCTGGAGATATAGGCAGTGAAATAGCAAAATAAATTTAATGTGGATGAATGTAAGGTTATGCACTTGGACCATAGAAACAAAAATGTGCGGTTATGGGGTAAATAGTGATAACAAGAGATAACATTTCTACTGAAAAAGACTTGGGGGTACTGGTGGACAATAAAATTAACTTCAGTGACCAGTGCCATGCAGTGGCTGCCAAGGGATGCATCAAGAGAGGCATAGAGGCTTGTGACAGAAACATAGTTTTTCCTCTGTAGAAATCATTAGTCTGACCACACTTAGAATATTGTGTTCAGTTGTGGGAACTTGTATATAAGAAGTACATGGCTGAACTGAACAGGGTGCAGAGGAGGGCGACCAATTAATTTAAAGGGGTACTCCGATGGAAAACTTTTTTTTTTTTTAAATCAACTGGTGCCAGAAAGTTAAACAGATTTGTAAATTACTTATATTAAAAAATCTTAATCATTCCAGTACTTTTAAGGGGCTATATACTACAGAGTAAATGCTTTACTTTTTAGATTTCTCCGATGTCATGATCACAGTGCTCTCTGCTGACCTCTGCTGTCCATTTTAGGAACTGTCCAGAGCAGCATATGTTTGCTATGGGAATTTTGTCCTGCTCTGGACAGTTCCCAAAATGGACAGCAGAGGTCAGCAGAGAGCACTGTGGTCATGACATCAGAGAAATCTAAAAAGTAAAGTATTTCCTCTGTAGTATACAGCCCCTAAAAAGTACTGGAAGGATTACGATTTTTTTAATAGAAGTAATTTACAAATTTGTTTAACTTTCTGCCTCCAGTTGATTTAAAAAAAAAAAAAATAATGTTTTCCATGGGAGTACCCCTTTAATGATATGGGTGGATTACCAAGACAGGTTATCAAATTAGTTTTTTGGGGGGATATTCATCATGCTGAGGAGAAGTTGACCAGTTGCCCATAGCAACCAATCATAGTGCTTCTTTTTTTCAGAGGCCTTTAAAAATAAAATAAAAGAAGCAATCTGATTTGTTGTTATGGTCAACTGGTCAACTTTTCCTCTGCAAGTTTTGATAAATCTCCCCCATTTAGTTTAGAAAGAAGATGTCTTAGGAGGATTTGATCACAATGTACAAATATATGAATGGACAGTATAGATATCTTTCTAGTGATTTTATACTAGACATGTAATCATGACAAAGGGGCATCCTCTATGTCTAGAGGAAAGAAGATTTTACTATCATCTCAGACAATGATTCTTTACTGTAAAAGCAGTGAAACTATGGAACTCTCTGCCACACAATTTTGTGATATTTGTTCCCTAAACAAATTCATGAGGGGCCTAGATGCTTTTCTTACAATATAAAGTATAAGTATTACCACTTATTTAAGGAGATTTATGGAGATGGGACGTTGATCAAGGGATTTATGCCAATTGCCATATTTCGAGTTTTTCAACTGTATGGGGGGTTTCCTCTATAGACGTTAGCCCACCTCTGTTAAAGAACTGAAACACTGTTGCAAAACTGATGATGCATTGATGACTTAATGTAGTAATGACATCCATAATCCCTTCTCATTACAGATCTGTCATATACTAAAGCCTTACTGTCATTCCTTTAAACTTTTCATATGTTGTCCAGACATGTTAAAGTTTGGATTCACAAGATCTCAGTCCTGAGACCCATTGCGATCATGAGGTATAACCAGATTGAGCATGTAGACTATAATCAGTCAGATCGGGTGCTTGGTTATAGCTCACGATGGCAGTGTACCATGTCTGGACTACATGTCAAAACTTTATATAAAACACAGCAATGCTTTAAATTTACAAATGAACTTCTATAAAACTGCATTTGAGTGCTATGGGCAACTGGTCAACTTCTCTTTAGCACAGGTCTTCATGAATCTCCCCCCAAAACCCCAAACTTGATAACCTATCTTGGTACTCTAATCCACCCATATCATTAAATTAATTGGTCGCCCTCCTCTGCACCCTCTTCAGCTCAGCCATGTACTTCTTATATACAAGTGCCCACAATGTAACACAATATTCTATGTGTGGTCTAATTATTTATACAGAGGTAAAACTATGTTTCTGACATGCCCCCTCAATACAGCGCTATAGCAGAGCCAGAGATTGACAAAGGCAGCGATCTGGCTCTCCCATAGAGTTGTATTTAGGGGGGTGTTGGCTGCCGCTTTGAATGGTGGTCAATAGTGGCTCTCTAGGCAGCAGAAAAAACAAAAACGGAACTTATTCCAAGCGCCAGATCCCTTAAGGTAGTCAGTCGCTCCAAATAGCGGTGGCAGCCGAGGAAGAGCCGACAGTCCCGCCCGGGCCCTCTCTGGCCAGCAAGCCAAGGCCCCCATACGGGAGATCGCAGGGGGCCCTAGCGTTCAGACCCCTCAAGATCTGAAACTATTATTAGGATAGGGGATAAGTTGTTGCATAGTTACATAGTTAGTACGGTTGAAAAAAAGACATGCGTCAATCAGGGAATTTAATTCAACCAGGGAATTGAAGGGTAGGGGTGTGGCGCGATATTGGGGAAGGGAGGGGATTTTATATTTCTTCATAAGCATTAATGTTACTTTGTTCCAGGAATGTATCTAACCCTGTTTTAAAGCTGTTAATTTTTCCTGCTGTGACCAGTTCCTGAGGTAGACTGTTCCATAAGTTCACAGTTCTTATGGTAAAGAAGGCGTATCGCCCCTTGAGACTAAACCTTTTCTTCTCCAGACGGAGGGAGTGCCCCCTCGTCCTTTGGGGGAGTTTAACCTGGAACAGTTTTTCTCCATATTTTTTGTATGGGCCATTAATATACTTCTATACATTTATCATATCCCCTCTTAAACGTCTCTTCTCAAGACTAAACAATTGTAACTCCTTTAATTGCTCCTCATAGCTAAGTTCTACACTGGACTACTCCTTTAAACAATTACAAATGTTTCTCGAAAATTTGATTTCTCGAGCATGATTAAAAAATGATGTAACACCCAGATTCTCCATTGTCATGCTAAACCAAAATTAGGCCCTCATAAATATATGCGGGGGTCCCTTTATTCCTTTCATTAAAGTCAATGGAGCAACAGATCCTAACAAATTTAAGTCCATTTTCTAATAATTCTTGCTTTTTACTACCAATTACCGTATTTATCGGCGTATAACACGCACTTTTTAGGCTAAAATTTTTAGCCTAAAGTCTATGTGCGTGTTATACGCCGATACCCCCCCAGGAAAGGCAGGGGGAGAGAGGCCGTCGCTGCCGGCTTCTCTCCCCCTGCCTTTCCTGGGGTCTAGAGCCCTGCTGCCGGCCCTTCTCACCCCCTGGCTATCGGCGCCGCTGCCCGTTCTGTCCCCCTGACTATCGGTACCGGCGCCGATAGCCAGGGGGAGAGAAGGGGCAGCGGCACCCATTGCCGGCGCCGCTGCCCCGTTGCCTCCCCCCATCCCCGGTGGCATAATTACCTGGGTCGGGTCCGCGCTGCTGCAGGCCTCCGGCGTGCGTCCCCTGCGTCGTTGCTATGCTCTGCACGGCGCAGCGCATGACGTCAGTGCGCCGCGCAGTGCATAGCAATGACGCAGGAGACGCACGCCGGAGGCCTGCAGCAGTGCGGACCTGACCCAGGTAATTATGCCACCGGGGATGGGGGGAGGCAACGGGGCAGCGGCGCCGGCAATGGGTGCCGCTGCCCCTTCTCTCCCCCTGGCTGTCGGCGCCGCTTCTCTCCCCCTGGCTATTGGCGCCGGCAATGGGGCGCCGGTACCGATAGTCAGGGGGACAGAACGGGCAGCGGCGCCGATAGCCAGGGGGAGAGAAGGGCTGGCAGCACGGCTCTAGACCCCAGGAAAGGCAGGGGGAGAGAAGCGGGCAGCGACGGCCTCTCTCCCCCTGCCTTTCCTGGGGATGTATCGGGGTATACACGCGCACACACGCACCCTCATTTTACCATGGATATTTGGGTAAAAAACTTTTTTTACCCAAATATCCTTGGTAAAATGAGGGTGCGTGTTATAGGCCGGTGCGTGATATACCCCGATAAATACGGTATTATGTTTTCTGTTGTGATCTGTTGAAACAGAAATAAAAAGGAATGACGGATCTGGTTATAACACACAAATCATTTTTATATGTTTTCAACATGCAAAACAATAATTTTCTCTTAAGTGGTTAATTACAATGTAAATGCTCCCAGATCTGTACACAACATGTTTATAGCATAATTGTACATAAAAAACAAGGAAAAGCCAAAACATAAACAAAATCCTTAACAATGTCCTTAATTATTAACTCCTAAGTGACCAGGCCAATTTGGGTCTTAATGTAAAACAGTTATCTTCATTTTTTAAATTGATGCATTTTAAGAGCCTGAAACTGAGCTGCAGAACAGTGGGCAAGATTATACAGTGGATTCACAAAACAGGTTCCACTTAGAACAGGCCTCACCATGGTTGATCAAAGAAGTTGAGTGTCCATGTTCATCGTCATATCCAGAAAAACTCATACATCTATTTCCCAAAGACAAAAGAACTTCTTTGGCTCTCAACTTCTTTGGTCAATCATGGCAAGGCCTGTTCTGAGTGAAACCTGTACTGTGTCTTTGGGAAATAGACATATGAGTTTTGTCAGCATTGCTGCCAATGTTGTGGGAGTAAAGGGGTCAGCATGTCAGTGCTCAGACCATACGTCACACACTGCATCCAATTGGTCTACATCGCTGTCGTCCCAGAAGGTAGCCTTTTCTAAAGATGAAGTACATAAAAACTCACAAACAGTTTGCTAAAGACAAGCATCCTAAGAACAGAGTCCTGGAACTATGTCCTGTAATCCAAAGAGACCAAGATAAACTTATTTTTTCAGATGGTGTCAAGCTTCTATGACGGCAACCAGGTGAGTAGTACAAAGACAAGTGTGTCTTGCCTACAGCATGGTGGTGGGCATGTCATTGTCAGGGGCTTCTGAGTACTGTTGGCACTGGGGAGCTACATTTCATTAAAGAAACCATGAATGTCAACATAAACTGTGACATGCTGAAGCAGAGTATGATCTCCTTCAAGAATGTGCCAAACAGTATTCCAACATGATAGCGACCCCAAACACAAGGGGGTAAAGGTGATGGACTGATCAAGGATGTCTCCAGACCTTAACTCTCTTAAGCATCTGTGGGGCATCCTCAAATGGAAGGTGGGGGAGCACAAGGTCTCTAACATCCACCAGCTCAGTGATATCATCATGGACTAGTGGAATAGGATTCCTTTGGCACACACAAAATATTGACACTTTGGGCCTAATTTGAACATTTCCACTTAGGGGTGTACACATTTTTGTTGCCAATGTTTACATATTAAACATTTGATGGCCAGGGATCCTTTTATTCAGTGTACTTTGAAAAAAAAAAAAAGAGTTTAACCTGTTAAGGACAAAGGGTGTTGGCGCAGTGATCGGAACAAGATGACTGCTGATATCTATCAGCAGCCATCAAGGACATCACCAAGGAACCACCCCCACCCCCCTTGTCAGCGATCAGTTCTGACCGGCAAATCACAGCTTTTCTGGGCAAATCTGGTCTATGGTGACCCAATGGCCCAGAAAATCAAGATGATTGGTGCTGTCCGAAACAGAACCAGTCACTCTGAGGGGTAGGAATGAGGTGGCAGGAGGTGCCACCCCACTCCTATCCCTGTGATTGGTTGGTCAGGACTGACCAGCCAATCGCAGATCGGCATAGGGAGGTTAAAGTAAAGATCCCCCGCTCTGCCCACCCATGGAAGTTTGGGCAGAGTGGGGGGGAATAACTGGCTGCAGGGCTTCTTACTGGCGGCGGCTCCTCAAAAGTAATTTCAGCAAAATTCGCTCTCCAAAAGCCAAATTTTGCTCCTTCTCTTCTGAGCAGTGTAGTGGGCTCACAGGGGACTTTATGTCCACATGTGGGGTATTCATATACTCAGAAGAAATGGGGTTACACATTTTTTTTTCTCCTATTACCACTTGTGAAAATGAAAAATTTGGGGTAACAACAGCATTTTAGTCAAAAAAATAACATTTTTCATTTTTACTTCCCACTCTAACGAAAGTTCATCAAGCAACTGTGGGGTGTTAAGGCTCACTGTACCCCTTGTTACGTTCCTTGAGGGGTGTAGTTTCCCAAATAGCACACAATAGCCCAAAAACCCACATGGCACACTATTTGGAAAACTACACCCCTCAAGGAACGTAACAAGGTGTGCAGTAAGCATTTACACCCCACAGGTGTCTGACAGATTTTTGGAACATTGGTCCGAGAAAATGAAAAATTTTATTTTTCATATGCACAGCCCACTGTTCCAAAAATATGTCAAACACCGTTCCTTGAGGGGTGTAGTTCCCCAATTAGTATGCCTTGTGTTTTTTTTTTTTTTTTTTTTGCTGTTCTGGCACCATGGGGGCTTCCTAAATGTGACATGCCCCCCCAAAACCATTTTAGCAAAATTCGCTCTCCAAAAGCACATTGTCACTCCTTCCCTTCTAAGGCCGCTTGGGCACCCACAGACCATTTTACATCCACATATGAGGTATTTCCTTACTCAAGAGAAATTGGGTTAAGCTTTTTGGGGAGCATTTTCTCCTATTACCCCTTGTAAAAATGAAAAAAAAATGGGGCTACAAGAGCAGTGTAAAAAATGTAGATTTTGAAATTTCTACTCCACTTTGCCGCTATTCCTGTGAAACACCTAAATGGTTAACAAACTTTCTGAATGTCATTTTGAATACTTTGAGGGGTGCAGTTTTAACCCCTTTAGGACCCATGACATACATGTACTTCATGGGACCCCGGTACTTAAGGACCCATCACGTACATGTACATCATGGTATATTCCGGTCCCTGCAGCGGCGCCGGGCAGAGATTGGAACCGGATGTCTGCTGAAATCCTTCAGCAAGCATCCAGGGCAAACGCCAAGGGGGGCCATTCGCTGCAAATCGCTGCTGAAATCACAACAGCGATCTGCGGCGATACTGGGCTGATCGGGTCTCTGGGACCCGATCGCCCAGTAAATTTGCATGATCCCGGTTGTCACAGACAGCCACGGACCATGCTAAAGTATAGGAGCGAGGTGGCAAGCCTGCCACCTCCTCCTATCTCCTGCGATTTCTCGGTTCAAACTAACAGACCAATCACAGGGGGGGGGGGGGGGGGGGGGCGGTTACTTCCTCCCGCCCTGCCCGACCCCTGGAAGTCCGGAGAGAACAGGAGGAAGACCGGAGGATGCGGTGGGGGACGGGGGAGTGCTGGGGACCGGCCCTGGTACTTACCTCGTCCCTGAAGACCCGGATCCCGGCGGCGGAGACGGCGGTGGTGGTGACAGGTGAGTGGATCTTCAACGGCGTTGCGGGACCTTTGCAGCAGTCCAGGCCACCGTAAAGCGATCTGGACTGCTCCATCTGGTCCCCTCACACTACAACTCCCAGCATGCCCAGACAGCCCTTGGCATCCGGGCGTGCTGGGAGTTGCAGTTTTGCAACATCTGGAGGTCCACAGTTTTGGCACCACTGTGCCCTTCCAGATGTTGCAAAACTACACATCCTCTGCATGCTCAGACTGTCAAGGCATGCTGGGAGTTGTAGTTCTGTAACATCTGGCCCTTCAGATGTTGCAGAACTACAACTCCCAGCATGCCTGTACAGTCTTGGCATACTGGGAGTTGTAGTTTTGCAACATCTGGAAGGGCTCAGATTGGGAACCACTGTATTAGTGGTCTGCAAACTGTAGTCCTCCAGATGTTGCAAAACTACAACTCCAAGCATGCTCAGACTGCCCAGGCATGCTGGGAGTTGTAGTTCAGCAACATCTGGCTCTAAAGATGTTGCCGAACTACTACTTCCAGCATGCCTGAGAATGCTTGGAGTTGTAGTTTTGCAATATCTGGAGGGCTACAGCTTGGACACCACTACACAGTGGTCCTCAAACTGTTCTCCTCCAGCTGTTGCGTAATTACTACTCCCAATATGCCCTTCGGCTGTCTCGGCATGCTGGGAGTTGTGGTTTTGCAACAACTGGAGGCACACTGGTTGGGAGACATTGTCTGTTTCCTAACTCAGTGTTTCCCAACCCGTGTGCCTCCAGCTGTTGCAAAACTATAACTACCAGCATTCACTGATAGACCGTGCATGCTGGGAGTTGTAGTTTTGCAACAGCTGGAGGTCCCCCCCCCCTTTGAATGTACATGTACAGGGTACATTCACATGGGCAGGGGCTTACAGTGAGTATCAGGCTGCAAGTTTGTGATGCAGCAAATTTTGCGCGGAAGCTCAAACTTGCAGCGGGAAACTCGCTGTAATCCCCTGCCCGTGTGACTGTACCCTAAAAACACTACACTACACTAACAAAAAATAAAATATAAAAAACACTACATATACACATACCCCTACACAGCCCCCCTCCCCAATAAAAATGAAAAACGTCTGGTACGCCACTGTTTCCAAAACGGAGCCTCCAGCTGTTGCAAAACAACAACTCCCAGTATTGCCGGACAGCCGTTGATTGTCCAAGCATGCTGGGAGTTTTGCAACAGCTTGAGGCACCCTGTTTGGGAATCACTGGTGTAGAATACCCCTATGTCCACCCCTATGCAAATCCTTAATTCAGGCCTCAAATGCGCATGGTGCTCTCACTTTGGAGCCCTGTCGTATTTCAAGGCAACAGTTTAGGGCCACATATGGGGTATCACCGTACTCGGGAGAAATTGCCTAACAAATTTTGGGGGCTTTTTCTCCTTTAACCCCTTATGAAAAGGTGAAGTTGGGGTCTACACCAGCATGTTAGTGTAAAAAATTTATTTTTTTACATTAACATGCAGATGTTGCCCTATACTTTTCATTTTCACAAGAGGTAAAAGGGAAAAAAGCCCCCCAAAATTTGTAATGCAATTTCTCCCGACTACAGAGATACCCCATATGGGGGTGCAAAGTGCTCTGGGGGCGCACAACAAGGCCCAGAAGGGAGAGTGCATTTGAGATGATTTGCACAGGGGTGGCTGATTGTTACATCGGTTTTGACAAACGCAAAAAAAACAAAACCCCACATGTGAACCCATTTCGGAAACTACACCCCTCACAGAATGTAATAAGGGGTGCAGTGAGAATTTACAACCCACTGGTGTCTGACAGATCTTTGGAACAATGGGCTGTGCAAATTAAAAATTTTGTACAGCTCACTGTTCCAAAGATCTGACAGACACCAGTGAGGGGTAAATGCTCACTGTACCTTTTGTAACATTCCTCAAGGGGTCTAGTTTCCAAAATGGTATGCCATGTGGGGGTTATTTTGCTGTCCTGGCATCATAGGGGCTTCCTAAATGCGACATGCCCCCCGAGCAAAATTTATTCTCAAAAAGCCAAATATGACTCCTTCTCTTCTGAGCATTGTAGTTCGCCTGTAGTGCACTTCAGGTCAACTTATGGGGTACCTCCAAACTCACATGGGGTTACAAATTTTGTGGGGTATTTTCTGCTATTAACCCTTGCTAAAATGTGAAATTTGGGGGGAAAACACACATTTTAGTGAAAAAATTTTTTTTTTACATGTGCAAAAGTTGTGAAACACCTGTGGGGTATTAAGGCTCACTTTATTCCTTGTTACGTTCCTCAAGGGGTCTAGTTTCCAAAATGGTATGCCATGTGTTTTTTTTTTTTTGCTGTTCTGGCACCATAGGGGCTTTCTAAATGCGACATGCCCCCCGAGAAAAATTTGCTCTCAAAAAGCCAAATATGACTCCTTCTCTTCAGAGCATTGTAGGGGCTTCCTAAATGCAACAAGCCCCCCAAAAACCATTACAGAAGAACGTACTCTCCAAAATCCCCTTGTCGCTCCTTCTGAGCCCTCTACTGCGCCCGCTGAACACTTTACATAGACATATGAGGTATGTGCTTACTCGAGAGAAATTGGGCTACAAATATAAGTATACATTTTCTCCTTTTACCCCTTCTACCCCTAAAAATTCAAAAATTGGGTCTACAAGAACATGCGAGTGTAAAAAATAAAAAGATTGTGAATTTTCTCCTTCACTTTGCTGCTATTCCTGTGAAACACCTAAAGGGTTAAAATGCTGACTGAATGTCATTTTGAATACTTTGGGGGGTGCAGTTTTTATAATGGGGTTATTTGTGGGGTATTTCTAATATGAAGACCCTTCAAATCCACTTCAAAACTGGACTGGTCCCTGAAAAATAGTGAGTTTGAAAATTTTGTGGAAAATCGGAAAATTGCTGTTGAACTTTGAAGCCCTCTGGTGTCTTCCAAAAGTAAAAACATGTCAATTTTATGATTCAAACATAAATTAGACATATTGGAAATGTGAATAAAAAAAATTATTTGGAATATCCATTTTCCTTACAAGCAGAGAGCTTCAAAGTTAGAAAAATGCCAAATTTTCAAATTTTTCATCAAATTTTGGGATTTTTCACCAAGAAAGGATGCAAGTTACCATAAAATTTTACCATTATGTTCACTCTGAATCAGAATGATAACTAAAAGCATTCCAGAGTTATTAATGTTTAAAGTGACAGTGGTCAGATGTTCAAAAAATGGCCGGGTCCTAAGGGGTTAATAATGGGGTATGGGGGATTTCTAACATAAAGACCCTCAAATTCACTTAAAAACTGAACTGCTCCCTGAAAAATTTTCGTGGAAAGACTTTCAAAGTTAAACATTTTTTGAAATTTTTCATGAAATTTTTAAATTTTTCACAAAGAAATTAGGCATATATATATATATATATATATATATATATATATATATATATATATATATATATACAGCAACAGAAGAATGCAGCAGCACACCGCCAGCACAAGGATATAGGTGAAACATGAATATGCAGTTAAAACATGGATAGCTATACAGCTATGGTGTAATAGATGCAAATGTGAAACTATGAAATAGTGAGGCACTTAGCTCGCAAATTTGTCTCCGCCGGCGGTCAAATAGCTTGGACCGTCCCACCGCGATAAGGTGGCCTCATTGGGACGGACCCTACACTGTGAATATGCCTCTGTGTGAACAGTTCAGTTAAGCATGGCAGGATCTGGAACATCCAAGACACCTTATATACACACCTGATAGAGGTGGGTGGGGTGCAATGCCAACATGAAGGTAGCCACTCCCCCGTATGTGCAATACAGACAAAGAATAAGTCAGACAGCACTTTAGTTGATACCAAACTATTATATGGACCTGGCCTGCAGGTGCATGCTACTAGGCTAGATATACAGCAACAAAAGAATGCAGCAGCACACTGCCAGCACAAGGATATATATATATATATATATATATATATATATATACACAAATGACAAATAAAATAGTGCTGGTTCTCAAGGACTGTGAACAGGGGAAACATATGTGTAGAGGAAATGGGGGGGATGGTAAAAGATTTAGCCTAAAATACCCAAAAGCACATGTATGCAGAGTTATAAAAATACATTTATTTGAAAAATGTTAACATTTAAAATATCCAGAAGTGGATGCCGGCTATCCACTCTGGTGTGGTTTAAAAGGGGATTTAATGAGTAATCAAGTGCAAAACATATGCGATCATAGTCATAAAGATTAATAGTTCATAGACAGCTGTAGGAATGTTCAAAATATATACAGAAGCGCTGGAGCCTCTGGATACCGTGCCCACTGAGGGACGTTTATCCTGTACAGTTAGTGTGGCGTGGCACAGCGGTCAGCAAAGATGAAAAACAGGAAGTGCTTGGGCCTCTGAATACTGCACCCACTGGGAGAGGTTTGTCTTGTGAAAGTTATATAGCGCGACACAGCAGTCGGCAAAAATAGTAAACTAGTCCACTCACACGACCTCACGATGATCACCAGGAGGGGAAAGGGGGATCCTCTGCAGTCTGTAGATGTTAGCCTGGTGCGGTGAAGTCTGCCTGTGGACAGACAAGCCGTGTAGACCAGCAGTGTCTGCTGTGTAGAATCTCATAGAATTATGAGTCCTTGTGAGGGAGTGCGCTCCAATGATGTGGTCTTGATGCAATGTATATTCAGCGATGGAAGCTGGCAAGCTTCAGTACAATTGTCCAGTTGAAAGTTTTTCTAGTAGTAATGACTTGTATGATCAACCACACCAGAGTGGATAGCTGGCATTCACTTCTGGATATTTTAAATGTTACATTTTTTTAAATAAATGTATTTTTATAACTCTGTTGGGTATTTTAGGCTAAATCTTTTACCTTCCCCTCCCCCCATTTCCTCTACAAATACGGTTCCCCTATTCACAGTCCTTGAGAACCAGCACTATTTTATTCCTCATTTTAAGCATTTTTGCACATTTGGATGTAACCATTAGGGGTCTACATTGCACTGGAATTCTCGGATGAACCACAGATTTAGTATACGCAAAAAACTTTGTAAACAAGTATAGACGAATATTTACCACTAACATAAAGTAGAATATGACACGAAAAAACAATCTTGTCATCAGAATAATAAGTAAAAGCATCTCAGAGTAATTAATGCATAATTGGCAGGTAGCTGTTGCCAAAACAAAAGAATATGGGTTCCATCAAAAGAGGCATAGATGAGAAGAGCATATGTTTGCCTCTATACAATGCACTAATATCCTGGACTAATTTTTTGACGTAATCTATACTAAAAGCATATTGTTTACTTGATATAGCAAATCATTGTTCTACTGCCTAAAGGATGTGAGCCACATAGGCACTTTTTGACAATTTGATTCATTTAGTTAGTGCCAGCTGAACACATTGAGCAGTTTGTGGCAAGCTCATCCTTCAAAGATTCTGCACCATATCAAGGACAGTTAAAGGGGTTATCCACCATAAGGTGATTTTAGTACATACTAATGGACATGCTTAGGAAGGATCTGAGCTTGTCTTGGAGATAAATGGCTATGATGTGAGATTACCATAACACTGTGGCTTGCTTTTTGTGAACTGGTATTTCCTGTTTGATTTTTCTTTTTTTGATTACAAATCCCATAATTCCATTTTCCTCTCTCCCACACATCGGCCACCCCACCCATTGAAGCATAAATGAGCTGTATCCATTCAAAAGACCTGTGGTTTTCAATCAGGGTGTCTACTGCTGTTGCATTAGTTACAGATTGAACTTTCTCCCACCTAGTGATCCCTCCACCAATTGAAGCAGACAGGCTCCCTGTCATTAGCTGACTAGTGAGGTCAGTCATTTTGTATGCTGTTAAAAATAAATATTGGGGTGAAAATCACATAAGAATTGTGAGAAAACCTGTCACACCCAGGTACAGACACTATATTATGAACTACACTAACTTTACAGGATATAGAAGACTTTACTGTGGGACATGACAAACAAAATGAAATGTTGTTGTTTGAATTTTTGTAATGTGATGTCATAGTTACAGATGTTGGGGACCTTTGCACTATTCTACTTCATATGCAAAAATTCTTAAACAAATGAATAAGTGGCAAATTATTTTAAATTAATTGTTTTCTAGCATTACCTAGAAACAAAAATTAAAACAAAGTTATATTCATCTCTAAAAACTGATGCTCCAGATATAATATATGCTGTGTGGAAGCTACCTGACTGAATACATGACTATAAATGCAAATATTTCATGACTTGAAGACATATCAATTTATGGTCTGTCTTTGGAATTCTTCACGCATACCAGAACTTGAATCCAGAGGACCAGGTCATTTGTGGAGTAATAGTGATCTTATCTTGATAACCTGATAAGACTATCTGTTCACCCAGTGCATTCAGAGGGCATATTGTTTATTACAAGCTCTTCCCCTGTAGATGTGTAGAAGCCATGTTCTGATAAAAGTACCAAACATCAACTCAGTTAAAAGGTTATAAAACTGAGAAGAAACATTGACAATGCCTTTTACTCTGGCAATAGCAAAGAGACATGCCAGGTATTTCTGCTTTAAATTAAGGTTTACTTCTCTTCTGATTTACATGTTTAGAGGTACCATGAGGAGTCATATCTGAGAATGAGATGTCTTAGAGGAAATTCTTAGGAGAAATGCTTGAGATTTTCTCTACTTTTGACTATGTGGAAGATGATTGAAATGTGTATAGTCACTCAAGTTCCTAATAACCATATTTAGCTGGTAGTCGTTTGAAATGTTCATAATGTACCAGTGCTTGTTTAATTCTGTAAATTTTGTTTGTTGTTAGACTAAGACGTCAAGTGGAATATGTCTATTTTACACTACAAGCCAGCATGATTTAAGCACAATGACTGTAGTCACTGTGTTACAGACACTGCAAATGGAACAAATAAAAACAAGATTGAAACAATACAAGCCACTTCTGAGTGGGAAGTGCTTAAATGGAGCAGTTTTGTAATAGCCTGTTCAATTGAAATGCTGTTCTATTGGGAAAAAAGGGATCATTGTGCATAGACTATGAATCATGGATAGTAATGAGCAAATGTTGTTCAAATTTGACTCATATCTAGAGGCTGGGATCCAGAAATGCCCCTATTGCCCAGGAAAGTTGTGTATGACTCTCCTATGATTGCACCTTTCAACACCTTTCAAGTCCCTAAAGGGGTATTCTGAGTTTTATTTTTCTTCAACCGGGCTCTGCCTGGGGGAAAACAGAAAAACAGAAAAAAACATATACTAACTTTCCTTGCTCCTTCCACTGTTCTCCTTGATCCAGGCAGAGCATAGTGACCCCAAACAGCAAGTGCTGGACAAGCGGACTGGCTCTAAGAGAACAGCGACATCAGCAGTGCGAGCGAAGAAGGAAAGTAGATATTTATTTATGCTTTCCCCAGGCTAAGCAATTTAGGGCCTCATTTACTAAGCTGAAACCGACCAGTTTTTGTCTGAGACATGTCTGTGCCAGTGTGCGCCTGAAAAATCCGACAAATTTGCAAAATTTGCAAATTTGCATCCGACTGTTGCAAAAGGGGGCGTGGTCAATCAAAAGGGGCGTGGTTTCACAACCCGACCGATTTACTATGGAATTCACAGAAAATCCTGTGGGTAAATGGCTGGAAATATCGACCTAGAAAAAGCTGGTCAGAAAATGTTCCCGACTTTTCCCAACAGTAAATAGAGAGGAATCCTGCAAGTCTGAAACAACTTTTCCCACTAGTAAAAACCCGAAACTCTTAGTAAATGAGGCCCTTAGTCTAAGTTCACACTGCATAAAGTTTTCTGATGTTTTGATTTCACGTGTGCATTTTTGTTTATATTTGGCAAAAAAGGGGATGCATTTTTTGTAACCCTTTTTTTTGTTTGCAACAAAATGTGGGCTTTTTCTGCCAATTACAGATGAAAATTCATATGAATTACATCGGGACATTTAAGGCAGTGTGAACATACCAGCACCACTTTGAGAAACCTTGGCGTGGTGTGCGGGCTCAGGTGTGTCCTTCATATAAGGATATACTGGCTAATGTCTCAAATTTTACATCAGTTTTGAGGGTTAGCTAATGTCATTGTTTATATCTGCTACAGGAGTGAATCCATATTGTGATCCATAGGTGCAGGTTCTCCACTCCAATGTAGGTACACAACTGCACTTGGGGTTGAGCACCTTGTATCACCTTTAGATCATGTTATTATATATGTTTAAAATTAGTCATGACTAGGTATCCGCATACACATTTCTATGGTGTCACTGTGGTACTTGTGACTGTTTGCAGGCATCCTCCATTGTATGCAATTTTTTGCTGGGGATCGTCCATAGCAACGGCTCACAAGTGCAGGATCTCCACCCCAGCAAAGGTGCACAACAGCACTTGGGGTTGAGTTTCCTGCTAAAACCATGTTCATGCAAATATAAGCCGATATGTCTTTGTTCAAGTCTTATACTAATGCACCCTTTTATCTTATTGGGTAGCATTAGGGCTTCACCTGTGAGGCCTGCTATAAACGAACCAACCAAGGGTGGGGCTTGTAGCCTATCTCCCCCCCTCCCATTGTATGTGTGATCAGTTCACACTGGAGATAACTGGGGAGCAGTCTGCAAGTTGGACCTAGGGCTGCTGTAGTTTTGTTCCTGGTTTTATTTATCTGGCCAGGTAGGTTATTTGATAGGTCCCGCACCACTTCGAGAAACCTTGGCGTGGTGTGCGGGCTCAGGTGTGTCCTTCATATAAGGATATACTGGCTAAAGTCTCAAATTTTACATCAGTTTTGAGGGTTAGCTAATGTCATTGTTTATTTCTGCCACAGGAGTGAATCCATATTGGCCCTCATTTACTTAGAAAATCGGGTTGTAAGTCTATGTTGCTTTCTTACCCGACTGCATTTTTCCCCTGGTATTTATTATTATGTCGCATCTTGTTTGTCGCACGTGCGTTTTGTTGGTTTTGGTTTCCAACTCCTCTGAGCTGTCGGGAAAAAATCCACAACAATTCAACAAATTCGGGTTGGAAACCTTTATAAATACGTGGGAAAGCTCAGAAATGTCGGGTTACGCCCCTTTTTCGGGTTTGGGAGAATCCACATCGGGTCCGTCGGGAAAAAATGTTGCATCGTGTCGCAGACTGGCTTGGGGTTGAGCACCTTGTATCACCTTTAGATCATGCTATTATAGCAGTGTGAACATAGCCTAAATGTGCTTTAACTGGGTAAAACATTAATAAACATAAGCAGTGGAAACCAGAAGTTTACATACACTATATAAAAAGACACATATGCATGTTTTTCTCACTATCTGACATAAAATCAGGTAGGTCAATTAGGATTTCCAAAACTATTTATATTTACCAAATGCCAGAATAATGAGAGAGAGAACATTTTTAAGGCATTTTTTATTACTTTCTGCAAAGTCAAAAGTTTACATACATTTCATTAGTATTTGGTAGCATTGTCCTTAACCCCTTAAGGACCCAGGACGTACGGGGACGTCCCCGCACCCTGGGCTTTAAGGACCCAGGACGTCCCCGTACGTCCTGGCGTTTTCCGGTCCCTGCCGCGTGTCGGGCAGAGATCGGAACCGGATGCCTGCTGAAATGCTTCAGCAGGCATCCAGGGCAAACGCCGAAGGGTGCCATGTAGGCCCCCCATGTTGGCGATTGTCGCAAATCGCAAGGGAAATCGCCCCTGCGATCTGCGGCGATACCGGGCTGATCGGGTCTCTGGGACCCGACTGCCCGGAAACTTTGCATGATCCCGGTTGTCACAGACAGCCAGGACCATGCTAAAGTATAGGAGCGAGGTGGCAAGCATGCCACCTCCTCCTATCCCCTGCGATCCGTCGGTTAGCTAAACAACCAATCGCAGGGGGGGCGGTTACTTCCTCCCGCCCTGCCCGGCCCCTGGAAGTCCGGAGAGGACGGGAGGAAGACTGGAGGACGCGGCGAGGGACGGGGGAGTGCTGGGGCCCGGCTCCGGTACTTACCTCGTCCCTGAAGACCCGGATCCCGGCGATGAAGACGGCGGCGGCGGCAACAAGTGAGTTCCTCTTCAGCCGCGGTGGGGCCCTTTACAGCAATGCACGTCGCCGTAAAGAGACATGCATTGCTGTAATGGGACCCTGTATACCACAACTCCCAGCATGCCCAGACAGCCCTTGGCACCTGGGCATGCTGGGAGTTGCAGTTTTGCAACATCTGGAGGTCCACAGTTTTGGGACCACTGTGCCCTTCCAGATGTTGCAAAACTACACATCCTCAGCATGCCCTTACTGTCCAGGCATGCTGGGAGTTGTAGTTCTGTAACATCTGGCCCTTCAGATGTTGCAGAACTACAACTCCCAGCATGCCTGAACAGTTTTGGCATACTGGGAGTTGTAGTTTTGCAACTTCTGGAAAGGCACAGATTGGGAACCACTGTATTAGTGGTCTGCAAACTGTAGTCCTCCAGATGTTGCAAAACTACAACTCCAAGCATGCTGGGTGTTGTAGTTCGGCAACATCTGGCTCTAAAGATGTTGCCGAACTACTACTTCCAGCATGCCTGAGAATGTTTGGGAGTTGTGATTTTGCAACAACTGGAGGCACACTGGTTGGGAAACATTGTCTGTTTCCTAACTCAGTGTTTCCCAACACGTGTGCCTCCAGCTGTTGCAAAACTATAACTACCAGCATGCACTGACAGACTGTGCATGCTGGGAGTTGTAGTTTTGCAACAGCTGGAGGTCCCCCCCTGTGAATGTACAGGATACATTCACATGGGCAGGGGGCTTACAGTGAGTATCAGGCTGCAAGTTTGCGATGCAGCTAATTTTGCGCGGCAGCTCAAACTCGTAGCGGGAAACTCGCTGTAATCCCCCGCCCGTGTGACTGTACCCTAAAAACACTACACTACACTAACACAAAATAAAATAAAAAGTAAAAAACACTACATATACACATACCTCTACACAGCCCCCCTCCCCAATAAAAATGAAAAACGTCTGGTACGCCACTGTTTTCAAAATTGAGCCTCCAGCTGTTGCAAAACAACAACTCCCAGTATTGCTGGGAGTTTTGCAACAGCTGGAGGCGCCCTGTTTGGGAATCAGTGACGTAGAATACCCCTATGTCCACCCCTATGCAAATCCCTAATTCAGGCCTCAAATGCGCATGGCGCTCTTACTTTGGAGCCCTGTCGTATTTCAAGGCAACAGTTTAGGGCAACATATGGGGTATCGCCGTACTCAGGAGAAATTGCCTAACAAATTTTGGGGGGCTTTTTCTCCTTTAACCCCTTAGGAAAAGGTAAAGTTGGGGTATACACCAGCATGTTAGTGTAAAAAAATAATTTTTTTACACTAACATGCTGGTGTTGCCCTATACTTTTCATTTTGACAAGAGGTAAAAGGGAAAAAGCCCCCCAAAATTTGTAATGCAATTTCTCCCGACTACGGAGATACCCCATATGTGGGCGCAAAGTGCTCTGGGGGCGCACAACAAGGCCCAGAAGGGAGAGTGCGCCATGTACATTTGAGGTGATTTGCACAGGGGTGGCTGATTGTTACAGCAGTTTTGACAAACGCAAAAAAAACAAAACCCCACATGTGACCCCATTTCGGAAACTACACCCCTCATGGAATGTAATGAGGGGTGCAGTGAGAATTTACACCCCACTGGTGTCTGATAGATCTTTGGAACAGTGGGCTGTGCAAATTAAAAATTTCGTACAGCCCACTGTTCCAAAGATCTGACAGACACCAGTGTGTGTGTGTGTGTGTGTGGGGGGGGGGGGGGGGTAATGCTCACTGTACCCCTTGTTATGTTCCTCAAGGGGTCTAGTTTCCAAAATGGTATGCCATGTTGGGGTTATTTTGCTGTCCTGGCACCATAGGGGCTTCCTAAATGAGACATGCCCCCCGAGCAAAATTTGCTCTCAAAAAGCCAAATATGACTCCTCCTTTTCTGAGCATTGTAGTTCGCCTGTAGTGCACTTCAGGTCAACTTATGGGGTACCTCCATCCTCAGAAGAGATGGGGTTACAAATTTTGGGGGGTATTTTCTGCTATTAACCCTTTCAAAAATGTGACATTTTGGGGGGAAACACATTTTAGTGAAAAAATGTTTTCTTTTTTTTACATATGCAAAAGTCGTGAAACCCCTGTGGGGTATTAAGGCTCACTTTATTCCTTGTTACATTCCTCAAGGGGTCTAATTTCCAAAATGGTATGCCATGTGGGTATTTTTTGCTGTTCTGGCACCATAGGGGCTTCCTATATGCGACATGCCCCCAAGCAAAATTTGCTCTCAAAAAGCCAAATATGACTCCTTCTCTTCTGAGCATTGTAGTTCGCCCGTAGTGCTCTTCAGATCAATTTATGAGGTACCTCCATACTCAGAAGAGATGGGGTTACAAATTTTGGGGGGGTATTTTCTGCTATTAACCCTTGCAAAAATGTGATATTTGGGGGGAAACACACATTTTAGTGAACATTTTTTAATTTTTTTTTTACATATGCAAAAGTCGTGAAACACCTGTGGTGTATTAAGGCTCACTTTATTCCTTGTTACCTTCCTCAAGGGGTCTAGTTTCCAAAATGGTATGCCATGTGAGGGTTTTTTGCTGTTCTGGCACCATAGGGGCTTCCTAAATGCAACATGCCCCCAAAAAACCATTTCAGAAAAACGTACTCTCCAAAATCCCCTTGTCGCTCCTTCGCTTCTGAGCCCTCTACTGCGCTCACCGAACACTTTACATAGACATATGAGGTATGTACTTACTCGAGAGAAATTGGGCTACAAATATAAGTATAAATTTTCTCCTTTTACCCCTTGTAAAAATTCTAAAATTGGGTCTACAAGAACATGTGAGTGTAAAAAATGAAGATTGTGAATTTTCTCCTTCACTTTGCTGCTATTCCTGTGAAACACCTAAAGGGTTAAAACACTTATTGAATGTCATTTTGAATACTTTGGGGGGTGCAGTTTGTATAATGGGGTCATTTGTGGGGTATTTCTAAGATGAAGACCCTTCAAATCCACTTCAAACCTGAACTGGTCTCTGAAAAATTGTGAGTTTGGAAATTTTGTGAAAAATTGGAAAATTTCTGCTGAACTTTGAAGCCCTCTGATGTCTTCCAAAAGTAAAAACACGTCAATTTTATGATGCAAACATAAAGTGGACATGTTGTATATGTGAATAAAATTTTGGGATTTTTCACCAAGAAAGGATGCAAGTATCGACAAAATTTTACTGTTATTTTAAAGTAGAATATGTCACGAAAAAACAGTCTTGGAATCAGAATGATAAGTAAAAGCATTCCAGAGTTATTAAAGTTTAAAGTGACAGTGGTCAGATGTGCAAAAAATGGTCGGGTCCTAAGATGTAAAATGGCTGGGTCCTTAAGGGGTACTCCGGTGAAAAACTTTTTTTTTTTTTTAAATCAACTGGTGCCAGAAAGTTACACAGATTTGTAAATTACTTCTATTAAAAAATCTTAATCCTTCCTGTACTTATTAGCTGCTGAATACTACGGTGGAAATTATTTTCCGTTTGAAACACAGAGCTGTCTGCTGACATCATGAGCACAGTGCTCTCTGCTGACATCTCTGTCCATTTTTAGGAACTGTCCAGTGTAAGAGGAAATCCCCATAGCAAACATATGCTGTTCTGGACAGTTCATAAAATGGACAGAGATGTCAGCAGAGAGCACTGTGCTCGTGATGTCAGCAGACAGTTCTGTGTTTCAAAAAGAAAATAATTTCCGTCGTAGTATTCAGCAGCTAATAAGTACAGGAAGGATTAAGATTTTTTAATAGAAGTAATTTACAAATCTGTTTAACTTTCTGGCACCAGTTGATTTAAAAAAAAAGTTTACCACCGGAGTACCCCTTTAAACTCTATGACTTAGGTCAATCCTTTTGGAAAACCTTCGACAAGTTTCTCAAAATAGTTTTAGGAATTTTGGCCCATTCCTCCTGACAGAACTGGTATAACTGAGCCATGTTTGTAGACCGCTTGCACCTGCTTTGCTTGCACCTGCCTTTTCAGTATTGCCAATAAATTTTCAACAGGATGAAGATTAGAGCTTCGTCATGGCCCCTCTAGAACACTTTGTAACCACTTTGTAACCAATTTGGCAGTATGCTTCGGGTCATTGTCCAATTGGAGGACCCATTTCCGCCCAAGCTTTAACTTCCTGGCTGATGCCCTGAGATGTTGCTTCAGTATTGCCACATAATCTTCTTTTCTCATGATGCCATCTATTTTGTGAAGTGCACCAGTCCTTTCCTGCAGCAAAACAACCCCACAACATGATGCTTCCACCCCCATGTTTCAAAGTAGGGATGGTGTTTTAAGGCTTCCAAGCTTCTTCCTTTTTCCTCCAAACGTAACAATTAGAGATGAGCAAACTTTTCAAAGGTTTCGACGAATTTTCCCAAAAAGTTTGTTTCGGGTCATATAAATTTGCAGCAAAACTGTATTAAAAACGGCTATTTCTGTCCTACAGAAAGACCCAATAGGGGTGTAGAACATTTTGCCTTGCTGTAACACGCATGGGGAGTGTGCTAGGGTAGTGAAATCATACTGATATTCACTTTGGCAAGCAGATTACAGGGATTGCCATTAGAATCACCGCTGCAGAGCGTCTATGTGGCAGCAGGGAGACCATAAGGTGTCAAAATTGAAGAGGATAAACAGATCTTTTATGCCATATTTAATGTAATTAGATGTGAAAATTAAATTTTTACATTACCCATTCTGGCGAGCATCGAGCTCTCATTGCCCCCTTGATTATGAAAGTACGAATGTTTCATTTAACCCCTTAACGACCACGGACGTAAATGTACGGCCTGGTTTGGTGGGACTTCCCGCACCAGGACGTACATTTACGTTCTGTGTATGACCGCGAGCATCAGAACGGTGCTCGCTTCATAAACGGCAGGTTCCGGCATCTGTGGCAGTGCGGCACTTTGAATTGATGATCGCATCGCCCGCAGCGCTGCCGCGGCGATCCGATCATCCAGCATGTCAGCCGGAGGTCCCCTCACCTTGCTCTGGCCATCTCCCGGGGTCTTCTGCTCTGGTCTGAGATTGAGCAGTGCTATCTTCTATACATGTATACGAGTAAGCAGCTTCAATGGAGACGCCGGCTCAACGTGGCGCTGGGCACAGACCAGGCAGGTAGGTGATAGACAAGGTGTTTATTTACCCAGAATGCAACGCATTTCGCTGCCTAAGCAGCTTCATCAGGCCTGATGAAGCTGCTTAGGCAGTGAAACACGTTGCATTCTGGGTAAATAAACACCTTGTCTATCACCTACCTGCTTGGTCTGTGTCCAGCTCCCCGTTGAGCCGGCGTCTCCATTGAAGCTGCTTACTCGTATACATATTCTTGGGCCGGAGGGCTGCGGACACCCTATCATGTGCTCACCATTGTTGTGTAGTGCTTACACAACCCTACCAGGTGAGCAGGTTACATGCCTTTTTAAAACAATCCTTCATCCTCTTTTAATACACCACGGAGCGCTGTTTCACGTTTTTTCCAGATATCTGCTATACATAGCACTGAACAGTATTAGCAATCAAAGAATTGCTATAGTTAGTCCCCTATGGGGACTTAACTATGTAAAATAAAAAGTTGAAAAATGTAAAAATAAAAAGTAAAAAAAAGAGTGAAAATCCCCTCCCCCAATATATGTCAGTTTTTCCCATTTCACCCCCAAAAAGCGTAAATTTATTTTATAAACATATTTGGTATTGCTGCGTGTGTAAATGTCCGTACTATCAAAATATAATGTTAATTATCCCGTACAGTGAATGGCGTAAACGTAAAAAATAAAAGAATCCAAAAATGCAGCTTTTTTGTCACATTTTATTAAAAAAATTTAGTAAAAATTATCTAAAAGTTTAATATATGCAAATGTGGTACCAGTAAAAAGTACCGACGACGGCGCAAAAAAAATTTGCCCTCATACCGCCCTATATATGGAAAAATGAAAAAGTTATAGGTTGTCAAAATAGGGCGCTTTTAGATTACTGATTTTGTACAAAAAGTTTTAATTTTTTTTAACCCCTTAAGGACTCAGCCCATTTTGGCCTTAAGGACTCAGACAATTTAATTTTTACGTTTTCATTTTTTCCTCCTCGCCTTCTAAAAATCATAACTCTTTTATATTTTCATCCACAGACTAGTATGAGGGCTTGTTTTTTGCGCGACCAGTTTTCCTTTGTATTGACATCACTCATTATATCATAAAATGTATGGCGCAACCAAAAAACACTATTTTTGTGGGGAAATTAAAACGAAAAACGCAATTTTGCTAATTTTGGAAGGTTTCGTTTTCACGCCGTACAATTTATGGTAAAAATGACATGTGTTCTTTATTCTGAGGGTCAATACGATTAAAATGATACCCATTATTACGTACTTTTATATTATTGTTGCGCTTCAAAAAAAATCACAAACTTTTTAACCAAATTAGTACGTTTATAATCCCTTTATTTTGATGACCTCTAATTTTTTTATTTTTCCGTATAAGCGCCGGTATGGGGGCTCATTTTTTGCACCATGATCTGTACTTTTTTTTGTACCACATTTGCATATAAAAAACTTTTAATACATTTTTTATAATTTTTTTAAATAAAATGTATTAAAAAAGTAGGAATTTTGGACTTTTTTTTTCGTTCACGCCGTTCACCGTACGGGATCATTAACATTTTATTTTCATAGTTCGGACATTTACGCACGCGGTGATACCAAATATGTCTATAAAAAATGTTTTTTACGCTTTTTGGGGGTAAAATAGGAAGAAACGGACGTTTTACTTTTTTATTGGGGGAGGGGATTTTTCACTTTTTTTTTACTTTTACATTTACATTTTTTTTACACTTGAATAGTTCCCATAGGGGACTATTCATAGCAATACCATGATTGCTAATACTGATCTGTTCTATGTATAGGACATAGAACAGATCAGTATTATCGATCATCTTCTGCTCTGGTCTGCTCGAACACAGACCAGAGCAGGAGACGTTGGGAGCCTGACGGAGGAAGGAGAGGGGACCTCCGTGCGGCGCTATGAATGATCGTATCCCCGCAGCAGCGCTGCGGGCGATCCGATCATTCATTCAAATCGCGCACTGCCGCAGATGCCGGGATCTGTATTGATCCTGGCACCTGAGGGGTTAATGGCGGACGCCCGCGAGATCGCGGGCGTCGACCATTGCCGGCGGGTCCCTGGCTGCGATCAGCATCCGGGATCAGCTGCGCATGACACGGGCATCGCTCCGATGCCCGCGGTTATGCACAGGACGTAAATGTACGTCCTGGTGCGTTAAGTACCACCTCACCAGGACGTACATTTACGTCCTGCGTCCTTAAGGGGTTAAGCGGTACAAAAATATAAAAGTATCTAGCCATGGGTATCATTCTAATTGTATTGACCCACAGAATAGAGAAAACATGTCATTTTTACCGTAAAGTGTATAGTGTGAAAACAAAACCCTCCAAAATGTGCAAAATTGTGGTTTTCATTAAAATGTCCTCCCTAAAAAAAATGTTTTGGGTTCGCCGTACATCTTATGGTAAAATTAGAGGTTTCATTACAAATTACAATTGGTCACGCAAAAAACAAGCTCTTATATGGGTCTGTAGATGGAAATATAAAGGAGTTATGGATTTTAGAAGGTGAGGAGGAAAAAACTAAAACACAACACAAAAATAAAATTGGCCTAGTCCTTAAGATTAAAATGGGCTTGGTCCTTAAGGGGTTAATCAGTTATGGTTCATTGCTAATGCTCCAACATGTTTCATTGGATTCTTGTGATAATTCCACATCTCATATGACGTCGAGGGCCTCAGTCTTGAAAAAATTACAACACCTAAGATTAAAATATGAATGTTAAAATATCTATTGAAGACGCATTTTTGCTATTGCTATAATCCAAAAATTTAAGGCCCAAGCCCAGAAGCATCAGTAAGCCAAGTAGTTCCTGAAAGACACAGGAGCAGTTAGGCGCAGGCATCAGCAGTACACCCGAGGGTTTCATAACCCCTTACATTTAAAGATCAATGTTGAAATCTCAATTAAGCATTTATGTTAGCTAGTGCTACCATAACATAGATTGAGTTAATATCCCAGTCCCAGCAGCATCAGAAAACAATATATTGGCTAAATGACACAGTCTGGAGGTGGGGAAAGCAAAAGGAGCCCACATAGTGTCTGAATGGTACAGCCTGAAGGTGGCTGAAGCATGAGGAGACCATATAGGGGCTGAATGGCACAGCCAGGAGTTGGCAGCAGCATAAGTATACACTAGGCCTTCACAATCCCTAAAATTAAAAGATGAATTCAGAAATTTAAACCGAAGATTTTGGATAGCTAGTGCTACCTACCATAACAACATTTTTATTCCCAGACACAGGCCCTGCAGCGGTATCAGTAAACCATATATTGCCTGAATGACAAAGCCTGGAGTTGGCTGAAGCATGAGGAGATCCCAGGGCTTCACAATCTCCCCCCCCCCCCCAAAAAAAAAAAATTTAAGATTTTGAAATTTAATTTAATGATTTTAAAATTTTACTTTTAACTCCCAAGTTTTAGTGTCCCGGACCACAGCATGTGGGTACAAAGGGCCAAATCTAAAAAGCCACCACAGGGCTCATGTGGCCGTGACATGTAGGCGTAATGTCTCCATTGCCCTGACCAGCCATTGTTTCCAACACTTTTCGTCTAAGCAAACCATGTGAAGAACAGCGTGACACCGCCATGCCCTGTACACATGGTATGCTGAAGGGCCACTGAGACTTGTCCGGGCAGTGGAGGCTGAGGACATGGTGGAAGATGAGGAGGTGGAGTCGAACACTGTCACAGGACCAACGGGCTGACAGAGTTGAGCAGGAAGCAACATGAGTACACAAGAGGGGTTCACAACCCCTAAAAGTAAAAGGTGAATGTTGAAATCTCTATTGAAGATGCATGTAAGGTAGTGCAACCATCCAAAAATGTAAGGCCCAAGCCCAGAAGCATCACTAAGCCAAGAAGTTCCTGAAAGACACATTCAGGAAAAGGCATCAGCAGAACACAAGAGGGTTTCATAACCCCTAAGATTGAAAGATCAATGTTGACATCTCAATTAAACATGTATGTAAGCTAGTGCAAATCATCCATAAATTTAAGGCCCAAGCCCTGAAGCATCAATAAGCCAAGTAGTTCCTGAAACACACAGTCAGGAGCAGGCATCAGCAGTACCCAAGAGGGTTTCATAACCCCTTACATTTAAAGATCAATGTTGAAATTTGCATTAAGCATGTATTTAGCTACTGCTAAACATCCAAAAATTAAAGGCCCAAGGCCAGAAGCATCAGTGAGGCAAGAAGTTCCTGAAAGACACAGGATCAGTCAGGAGCAGGCATTCACAGTACCCAAGAGGGTTTCATAACCCTAATTGATAACCCAAGAGGGTTTCATAACCATAATTGTGAAGTGTTGGTGTAGCAGCATGGTCAATCTACTCTTAGGCATCTGGCATTGGTGGTTGGAAATCCTGGCTGATCCATGCCTGATTATTCTTCACAAAGATGAGTCTCTCCCCATTTTTCATGGACAGACGAGTTCGCCTTGGGGTGACTATGGCCCCGGGCTGCACTTAACACCCGCTCTGATGGCACACTACTTGCCGGCAGGACAGCTTTCCAGGGCAAACTCTGCTAGTTGCGGCCATAAATCAAGTTTGGCTGCCAGAAGTCCAGCAGATCTTCAAGGTTTGTTGGCATGGCCATGTCAAGGTATGCCACCACCTGCTGGTTCAGGTCCTGCTCCATGTCTACCTGCTGCCGATGAGTTGCTTCACTATGCGGGTGAAGAAAGCTACTCATCATCGACTGTAGACTTACGCTGTTGATATTGGAGCTGGCACTGCTCCTGCCACCCCTCTCCTCCCCAGCAGCCATGGGAGTGGAAGGTGAGCGCAGAGGTCCCCCCCTCCCGAGTGGATGGACCATGTCGCAGACAGGCATCATCCAACTGACTATGTAAGATCTCTCTGTAGTAGGTCAGTTTGTCCTCCCTCTCAGTGGGTGTAAAAACGGCCCCCATTCTGTGACGGTAGCGAGGGTCCAATAAGGTGGACAGCCAGAAGTCATCCCGCTGATGAATTATGACAATTCGGGGGTCACTACGCAAGCAACTGAGCATGCATCGTGCCATTTGCGCCAGCGATTCGGAGGGACTCCCTGCCTCCATCTCCACTGCATACTGCCACGGTGTGTCTGGGTCCTCTGTCTCGCCTTCCTCATAATAACCCTCTAGCTCCTCTAGCTGATCATGCACCTCCTCTCCTGTCCGATGACTAGAAACGCCGCCCATCTCATCAAACCTAAACTGTGCTCCACTCTGCCCCTCATCCTCCTCCTCCAGTTCAACCAGTTCATGTAGCCTTGAGATGTAGGCGCAACGTCTCCATCGCCGTCACCAGCCATCGTTTCAATAATTTGTTGTAGGCAATGTAGGTGTGGAATTACGTTGATCATCCCGTAATCCAGGCGACTTACAAATAATGTGGCTTCCTCAAAGGGCCTCAGCAAACGGCAGGTGTCACGCACGAGCTGCCACTGGTTCACGTTGAAGTTACACAGGGGAGTCCTCCTGGATCATCAAGAAATCGGTGAAGGCTTTTATTTGTTCGTATAGTCTGTCCAACATATTGAGGGTGGAATTCCAACCTGTGGCAATGTCACAAATAAGGGATATTGTGGGATATTGTTCTGACGCTGCAGCTCAAGGAGGGTGTGCTTTGCGGTGTACGAGTGGCTGAAGTGCATGCACAGTTTCCTTCCCATTGTTAGGATGTCTTGCAAATGGGGTGAAAACTTCAGGAAGTGTTTGACAACCAGATTCAACACGTGTGCCATGCAGGGTGCATGTTTCACACTTCCTTGTCGCAGCAGACACAATGTTCTTCCCGTTGACGGTCACCATAGTTCCCATTTCCAGTTTTCGTGGAGTAAGCCATACTCTGATTTCTTGACGAATTAATTTTAGCAGCTGCTCCCGTGTGACCCCCCCCCCTGGTGTGCCAAGGCAAACCATGTGAAGAACAGCGTGACACCACCGTGCCCTACACACATGGTACGATGAAGGGCCACTGAGATTTGTACGTGAAGTGGAGTCCGAGGACACGGTGGAGGATGAGGAGGCGGAGTCGCACACTGTCACAGGACCAACTGCCTGAGAGAGAGAGCGTGGAGGAGGAAGCGGTGTGACCTGTCCAAGTTGCTGTTGTGGCTGTGCAGGAACCACATTTACCCAGTGGGCCGTAAAAGACATGTATTGTCCCTGCCCGTAGTTACAGCTCCCCACGTCGGCGCTGCCCTGCACTTTTGAACACACCGACAGGCTCAAGGACTGGCCCACCTTCTCTTGTACAAAATTATGCAGAGCTGGTACTGCATTCTTCGCAAAGAAATGACGGCTTGGGACTCTCCACCTCGGCTCGGCACAAGCCATCAATTCTCTGAAAGGTGCAGAGTCCACCACTTGAAAAGGAAGGGACTGCAGCACGAGCAACTTAGACAGAAGCACATTCAACTTCTGCACCGTTGGATGAGTGGGCGCATACTGTTGTCTCTTGGACATGGCTTCGCTGATGGATTGTTGGCGGAATGGCTGACTAAAAGTGGGAGAAGCAGGAGCATCTGGAGCGACAGAAGGAGGGTATGACACACAGCTCCCTTCGGCTGAGGTGGTGTAGCCTTGGCTGACTGAAGAAGGGAGCGGCTGGCCACTGGGTGATGCAGCAGGCTGGACCACTACATCGGAGTCATGGTTCTCCCAGGCCGCTTTATGGTGGCGAAGCATGTGTTGATACAGGGCCGTGGTGCCGACATTGGGACCCTGGGCATGATTAACCTTCTGCCGACATATCTTGCATGTGGCTATGTGAACCTCCACCGAATGCCTGATGAAAAACTGCCACACCGCCGAGTAGCTGATTTTCCCACTTTCAGTCCGCACCAATTGACTGCTACTGGCGCCGTCCCCCGGAAACCCCTGTTCCACTACCTCCCGGAAAGGTAGGCTGCCGTGAAGCAGATGGTCTCCCCCGGGCATGTTTTGCTCCAGAATTTCCACTTCTGCCACCATGCTGACTGCCAACCATGCTACCGCCTTGCTGGCTCAGCTACTGCCTCAAGGGCAACCTGCAACTCTCTTCTCCTGATGATGATGAAGCCCCTTCTGCACCCGGCTTTATCATCATCAAGAAGTGTCTGCATGTCACTGATGTCCTCCACAGGTTCCTCAACAGTGTCTGCTTCAGGACCCTGAACCCTGGCAACACCGCCTCCCACGTCAATCTCCTCATCACTACTTGGCTGCCTAGCGGAGCAAGCGGCACATGTCTCCTCCCCTTCTTGGCTGGGCAGTAGCTACTGACTGTCCTCTATTAGATCGTCCTCAGTGAATAGTGGAGCTGAACCCACAGCATAAGATACTTCTTTAGGGGAGGGAACAGCATAGGACAGAGGCAATGGGAGGACAGGGACTGCTCCTGGGCCATGCCAACTGAGGGTTGTGTCTGAGGAAACCACCGACTGTTGACTTGGGGTGTCAGATGTCACTTGTGATGAAGTGGATGAGCATGTTAACCAATCGACGACGGCAGATGTGTTGCTGGTTGAGACACGACCGCTAGCTGATAACGGGAGCTCAGGCCTCTCGCTGCGACTCCTGCTGCCTCTGGCCCCTAGTCTGCTGCGACCTGAAGTATTTAGGCCTCTGCCACTCCTCTGTGCACATCCTGGCACTTCTCTACCTGACATAGTGCGTATATGAGGGAATTAAAATACGCTTCACTACTCTTTATATAGTATTTGTCTAGAACAGCAGCAGGTGATTACTTTTGGCTGTCCTTTCACAGTATGTAGGCCCTTGACAGATTAACAGGTACAAAACATATTTTCGTAAAACACCAGCCGGTGATAACTTTTGCCTGGACTTTCCCAGTATCTAGACTTGTTACAGATTTACAGATACAAAATAGTTGACTGCTTTGATGTAGGTATGTGGTATGCACTTATGAGGGCAACAAAATGCCCAACAATATGCAAAAAAACTCTGTATTTTTGTAAAACAACACCCGGTGAGTACTGTTACTTGGACTTTCACAGTATGTAGGCCTTTCACAGATTAACAGGTACAAAATGGTACACTAATTAGATGTACGTATGCGGTATGCATTGATGAGGGCAGAAAAATGCGCAACAATACACCTAAAAACTCTATTTTTGTAAAACACCAACTGCTGAGTACTGTTGCTTGGACTTTCACAGAATGTAGGCCCTTGACAGATTAACAGGTACAAAATGGTACTCTTATTAGATTACGTATGTGGTATGCACGTAAGAGGGCAAAAAAATGCGTAACAATATGCAAAAAAAACTCTGTATATTTGTAAAATAACAGCCGGTGAGTTCTGTTGCTTGGACTTTCACAGTATGTAGGCCTTTCACAGATTAACAGGTACAAAATGGTACACTAATTAGATGTACGTATGCGGTGTGCACCGATGAGGGCATAAAAATGCGAAACAATACGCTAAAAACTCTATTTTTGTAAAACACCAGCTGCTGAGTACTGTTGCTTGGACTTTCACAGTATGTAGGCCCTTGACAGATTAACAGGTACAAAACGGTACACTTATTAGATGTACGTATGTGGTATGCACATATGAGGGCAAAAACATTTCGCAACAATTCACCAAAATACTCTGTATTTTTGTAAAACACCAGCCAGTGATTACTTTTGCCAGGACTTTCCCTGTACCTTGACTTGTTACAGATACAAAATAGTAGACTGCTTTGATGTAGGTATGTGGTATGCATGTTTGAGGGCAGACAAATGCACTACAGTCCACTGAAAAAAAGTGGACACAACAGTGCAGCACCACAAAAAAAAAAAAAAAAAAAAATGGGATTAAACCCTAAATTGCTCTCTGTCACAGAGTGTTAAGAATGGTGTGAACTGGTTTTTATACCGTCTACACACAATTATAAGCAGCAGATGATTTCTTGTGGAAAAAATGCACAGAAAAATTCTTTCTTGCCTCCTGTGATAAGGTGGTTCATAAAGTTTAGGCAGCTTGTTGATATGTATGAGGCAACGAAAAGCTATCTGCCCCTCTCTGATGAAATGCTCAATAAAGTGGATAGGAGGTTTATGGCGTAAAAACCTTCTCAGTCAGAACAAGCAAAGCACTGCACTTCTCTCTGTCCACAATGCTGATGTAAATAGCAGTTGGCAATGGAATGCTGTGGTATAAGCAATTCAGCGTGTCTGTGTAACACACAGACACGCAGTCCGTCCTATCTCTGCAGTGTTTATGGCATGAAATGAGCATCCACAAGATGGCTGCCGATTATATAGGGCTGTGGCACAGGGGTCAATGAATGCTGATAGGCTGCAGCTCTCAGGTGATTCAGGGTCATCCCGCCTACCTCTCTTCTTGCCGTACTTTCCCGCCCTCCCATAATCCCCTGCCCCATGTAGTGACATGTGGACCCACCATTTTAGGTCTCCTTTAGCCTGGAACGCTGTAAAATGGAGTTTAATGAAGCGATTTGTGCGATAGAATCACAGCGATATTCGCATTCATTGCAAATCGAATATTTCATGAAATTCGGAACGAATTCGGGTTCGTCAGCTTCGGTTCGCTCATCTCTTGTAAGTATGGTTGTCATCAGTATCACCTGCACTACCTGTCTGTACCGACAGGTTAGTGCAGGTGAAAATGATTACAGATTTCTTTTAGGGGAATGTAAAGAAAATCATAGCTCAATATAATAGCTGATGATGACTATGATAATGATAATAAGCAATCTCTTGATATAGAATTTGTGAAATTAATTTTCATAGAACAGGCTTACACTCGCATGCCAATATTGTTTTCTCTTCTTCAGCTTGCCACACACATAGACAGTTTTAATATTAAAACAGCTCTTCCTGTTAGCAAGAAAAGACGTGTCGTAGTATCGTTTACTGTGCATTGTCTTATTTTGATGACTGTTTGGGAGATTATGTTGAGATTATGTTGAATGAACAGAACCACCATGGCATTGAAGGTAACCATAAATACTCATTTTGTTAGATCGAAAAACATTTTTACCACTTGACATGCTGACTCATGATGGAATTATCTTTCTCAGCCTTAGTCATGCTCTAGGAAGTATCAATTGTCTTGCAAATGTTACTCTCTTGGGCTAGGACTTTAGTTGTGACATCTATTTAAAAGGGAAACAAAAATTCTGTGGTGATGCAGTGAAAAGTGGCGATGTGCCACAAATGCCATCTAAAATTCCAGCTGATTCAAGCATGATAACTTTCACCCTTACAATTACCGTATTTTTCGCCCTATAGGACGCACCGGCATATAAGACGCACCCAATTTTAAAGGTGCAAAATCTAGAAAAAAAAGATTCTGAACCCAACAGTGATCTTCAACCTGCGGACCTCCAGATGTTGCAAAACTACAACTCCCAGCATGCCCGGACAGCCGTTGGCTGTCCGGGCATGCTGGGAGTTGTAGTTTTGCAACATCTGGAGGTCCGCAGGTTGAAGATCACTGGATAGGAGGTAGTACTCAAGTGTACCCGCCGCTCCGGACCCATCACCGCTGCCCTGGATGTTGCTCCATCGCGGTCGTCTCGTCCCCGTGGTGTCCCCAACGCTAAGGACATCTTCTTCCCCGGGATCCACGCTCTCCGTCGCCGTCATCACGTCGCTACACACGCCGCTCCTATTGGACGACGTGATGACGTCGAAGGAGAGCGCCGGCCATGAAGGGGATCCCGGCACGGAGCAGACACCGAGGAGGCAGGTAAGGTCCCTACCGGTGTCCTGTAAGCTGTTCAGGATGCCGCGATGTCCCGAAAAGCCCGACTGAGCAGCCGGGTTAGTGTCACTTTCCCTACAGACGCGGCGGTCAGCTTTGATATCCTGGCATGACAATTATATAGTGAAATGGTTTTGTTATTAAAGCAATTTTTTGTCCTATACCCCAGTTCTTGGTGATGCATTGTGACAGAGAGGAGTTGTCCCATCATTAGACCTGAGTCTACCATCCGAACAAAATATGGGTCACGTAACCGTAAATAACCAGATATATCCAGCAGCTGTCATTGAAAATGAATGGAGTGGTAGTCACATGTGCACACTGCTGCATTGTTACAGGATACTTTCCCATTCTTGAGATTGTAGGAGGTTGATCTGCGATCAGATAATTATTTTCTCTTTTGTGGATAAGATTGATGGCAAAACAACCCATTATATGCACAATATTATTGCCTGCACCCTTTATCTAAATAAAATAACCTTGCTATTTTGGAATTGCTGGTGGATAATGGTCCATATCTTTTGTTTTAGGAAAGTTAAAGGAGATGTGAAGCATAAACATTTTTTGTCTCCATGTGCCTGGGCTGCAATAACAAATAAAACAAACTTTAACTCACCTTCCTGTGTTTCCCCGTTTCTCCGGTATCTGGTCCCGTTCCTCCGGAGCTGCAGGTCTATGGGCTCAAAATGTCACAGAGACATCAGCGTTTCACCAGCTGCAGAGATGTCCCGCCTCGGCCGGTTATAGGCTTAGTGAACTGTCATGCAAAGGAGCTCTGGCCTTGATGAAGTGATAAACCACTCGTGATAAAGTGACACATTGAAATAAACAAAGAAAAAGAAAAGTCCAGCACTGCTTGCATGCGATCCAAATGCCTTGTCTTTATTGAACATGTTCATACAGGATATAAACAGGAGATAAAAACTCTTCTGACGTGTTTCCCGTTGTCAGCGCTTAGTCATAGAATAGCAATACAGATACAAGATTCCCTTAACCCCTTGGGGACGGAGCCCATTATGACCCTAAGGACGGGAGCATTTTTTGCAAATCTGACCACTGTCACTTTAAGCATTAATAACTCTGGGATGCTTTTACTTATAAATTTGATTTCGAGATTGTTTTTTCGTGACATATTCTACTTTATGTTAGTGGTAAATTTTCAGCGATACTTGCATCCTTTCTTGGTGAAAAATTAAAAAATTTCATGAAAAATTTGAAAATTTAGCATTTTTCTAACTTTGAAGCTCTCTGCTTATAAGGAATATGGATATTCCAAATAAATTATATATTGATTCACATATACAATATGTCTACTTTATGTTTGCATCATAAAATTGATGAGTTTTTACTTTTGGAAAACACCAGAGGGCTTCAAAGTTCAGCAACAATTTTCCAATTTTTCGCAAAATTTTCAAAATCTGAATTTTTCAGGGACCAGTTCAGGTTTGAAGTGGATTTGAAGGGTCTTCTGGTTAGAAATACCCCATAAACGACCCCATTATAAAAACTGCACCCCTCAAAGTATTCAAAATAACATTCAGTAAGTGTGTTAACCCTTTATGTGTTTCACAGGAAAAGCAGCAAAGTGAAGGAGAAATTTCAAAATCTTCATTTTTTTACACTCCCATGTTCTTGTAGACCCAGTTTTTGAATTTTTACAAGGGGTAAAAGTAAAAAAATCCTCTCAAAATTTGTAACTCAATTTCTCTCGAGTAAGAAAATACCTCATATGTGTATGTCAAGTGTTCAGCGGGTGCACTAGAGGGCTCAGAAGCGAAGGAGCAACAATGGGATTTAGGAGAGTGAGTTTTTCTGAAATGGTTTTTGAGGGGCATGTCCCATTTAGGAAGCTCCTATGGTGCCAGGACAGCAAAAAAAAACACATCGCACATTATTATGGAAACAACACCCCTCAAGGAACGTAACAAGGGGTACGGTGAGCCTTAACACCCCACAGGTGTTTGACAACTTTTTGTTAAAGTCGGATGTGTAAATGAAAAAAAATATTTTTCCACTAAAATGCTGGTTTTTCCCCAAATTTTACTTTTTTACAAAGGGTAATAGGAGAAAATGCCCCCAAAAATTTGTAACCCCATTTCTTCTGAGTATGGAAATACCTCATGTTTGGACGTCAAGTGCACTGCAAGCGAACTACAACGCTCAGATGAGAAGGAGCGCCATTGAGCTTTTAGAGAGATAATTTGTTTGGAATGGAAGCCAGAACAGTGGACCCCCCCCCCACATGTGACCCCATTTTGGAAACTACACGCCTCACGGAATGTAATAAGGGTAAAAAGACAAGAAGCGCTCCATAGTGCATTAACCCCTTAACGACGCAGGACGTATATTTACGTCCTGCGCCGGCTCCCGCGATATGAAGCGGGATCGCGCCGCGATCCCGCATCATATCGCGTGGGTCCCGGCGCTAATCAACGGCCGGGACCCGCGGCTAATACCACACATCGCCGATCGCGGCGATGTGCGGTATTAACCCTTTAGAAGCGGCGGTCAAAGCTGACCGCCGCTTCTAAAGTGAAAGTGAAAGTGACCCGGCTGCTCAGTCGGGCTGTTCGGGACCGCCGCGGTGAAATCGCGGCGTCCCGAACAGCTGATCGGACACCGGGAGGGCTCTTACCTGCCTCCCCGGTGTCCGATCGACGAATGACTGCTCCGTGCCTGAGATCCAGGCAGGAGCAGTCAAGCGCCGATAATGCTGATCACAGGCGTGTTAATGCACGCCAGTGATCAGCATTAGAGATCAGTGTGTGCAGTGTTATAGGTCCCTATGGGACCTATAACACTGCAAAAAAAAAGTAAAAAAAAAGTGTTAATAAAGGTCATTTAACCCCTTCCCTAATAAAAGTTTGAATCACCCCCCTTTTCCCATAAAAAAAATAAAACAGTGTAAAAAAAATAAAAAATAAACATATGTGGTATCGCCGCGTGCGTAAATGTCCGAACTATAAAAATATATCATTAATTAAGCCGTACGGTCAATGGCGTACGCGCAAAAAAATTCCAAAGTCCAAAAAAGCGTATTTTGGTCACTTTTTATATCATTAAAAAATGAATAAAAAGTGATCAAAAAGTCCGATCAAAACAAAAATCATACCGATAAAAACTTCAGATCACGGCGCAAAAAATGAGTCCTCATACCACCCCATACATGGAAAAATAAAAAAGTTATAGGGGTCAGAAGATGACATTTTTAAACGTATAAATTTTCCTGCATGTAGTTATGATTTTTTCCAGAAGTGCGACAATATCAAACCTATATAAGTAGGGTATCATTTTAACCGTATGGACCTACAGAATAATGATAAGGTGTAATTTTTACCGAAATATGCACTGCGTAGAAACGAAAGCCCCCAAAAGTTACAAAATGGCGTTTTTTTTTCGATTTTGTCGCACAATGATTTTTTTTTCCGTTTCGCCGTGCATTTTTGGGTAAAATGACTAATGTCACTGCAAAGTAGAATTGGCGACGCAAAAAATAAGCCATAATATGGATTTTTAGGTGGAAAATTGAAAGGGTTATGATTTTTAAAAGGTAAGGAGGAAAAAACGAAAGTGCAAAAACGGAAAAACCCTGAGTCCTTAAGGGGTTAAAAGGGTAATATAACTGAGCCGATATTATCGGATGCGCTTACCCAATAGGTTGTGCAAAGTCAGGCACAACACTGTAAAAGGTATTCCACAATGCAGCCAGTCCCACCACCGCAACGGTGTAGCAAATGTAGCAAAAAACTCCAAACTCCACAAGGACTTGAATCGGCGCAGAATGGATGAGGAACAAGAAGATCACTAGGCGATTTATTTGGAACAACGCATTTCGACGCCTGTCCTGGCGTCGAAACACGTTGTTCCAAATAAATCGCCTAGTGATCTTGTTCCTCATCCATTCTGCGCCGATTCAAGTCCTTGTGGAGTTTGGAGGAATGAAATAAGGGGTACAGTGAGCATTTACACCCTACTGGTGTTTGACAGATCTTTGGAACAGTGGGCTGTGCAAACAAAAAAATAACTTTTCTCATTTTCACGGATCACTGTTCCAAAAATCTGTCAGACACTTGTGGGGCGTAAATGCTCACTGTACCCCTTATTACATTCCGTGAGGGGTGTAGTTTCCAAAATGGGATCACATGTGGGTATTTATTTTTTTGGGTTTATGTCAGAACCGCTGTAAAATCAGCCAGCCCTGTGCAAATCACCAATTTAGGCCTCAAATGTACATGGTGCACTCTCACTCCTGAGCCTTGTTGTGCGCCCGCAGAGTATTTTACGCCCACATATGGGGTATTTCCGTACTCAGGAGAAATTGTGTTACAAATTTTGGGGGTCTTTTTTTCCTTTTACCTCTTGTGAAAATAAAAAGTAAAGGGCAACACCAGCATGTTAGTGTAAAAACAGGTTGGTGTAGACCCCAAATTTTCCTTTTCATAAGGGGTAAAAGGAAAACAAGCCCCCCAAAATTTGTAGTGCAATTTCTCCCGAGTACGGCGATACCCCATATGTGGCCCTAAACTGTTTCCTTGAAATACGACAGGGCTCCAAAGTGAGAGAGCACCATGCGCATTTGAGGACTAAATTAGGGATTGCATAGGGGTGGACATAGGGGTATTCTACGCCAGTGATTCCCAAACAGGGGGCCTCCAGCTGTTGCTAAACTCCCAGCATGCCTGGACAGTCAGTGGCTGTCCGGAAATGCTGGGAGTTGTTGCTTTGCAACAGCTGGAGGCTCCGTTTTGGAAACACTGCCGTACAATACGTTTTTCATTTTTATTGGGGGGGGGAAGGGACAGTGTAAGGGGGTGTATATGTAGTGCTTTACTCTTTATTAGGTGTTAGTGTAGTGTAGTGTTTTTAGGGTACATTCACACTGGCGGGTTACGATGAGTTTCCCGCTAGGAATTTGCGCTGCGGCGAAAAATTTGCCGCAGCTCATACTTGAAGCAGGAAACTTGCTGTAAACCCGCCCGTGTGAATGTACCCTGTACGTTCTCATGGGGGGGGGGGGACCTCCAGCTGTTTCAAAACTACAGCTCCCAGCATGCACTGTCTGTCAGTACATGCTGGGAGTTGTAGTTTTGAAACAGCTGGAGGCACACTGGTTGGAAAATACTGAGTTAGGTTCTGTTACCTAACTCAGTATTTTCCAACCAGTGTGCCTCCAGCTGTTGCAAAACTACAATTCCCAGCATGACTGATCACAGAAGGGCATGCTGGGAGATGTAGTTATGCAACAGCTGGAGGTACGCAACTACAACTCCCAGCATGCCGAGACAGCTGTTTTCTGTGTGGGCATGCTGGAATTTGTAGTTTTGCAACATCTGGAGTGCTACAATTTAGAGATCACTGAACAGTGATCTCCAAACTGTGGACCTCCAGATGTTGCAAAACTACAACTCCCAGCATGCCCAGACAGCAAACAGCTGTGTGGGCATGCTAGGAGTTGTAGTTTTGCAAGATCTAGAGGGCAGTATAGAGATCACTGTGCAGTGGTCTCTAAACTGCAGACCACCAGCTGTTGCAAAACTACAAATTTCAGCATGCCCACACAGCAAACAGCTGTCTGGGCATGCTGGGAGTTGTAGTTTTGCAACATCTGGAGGGCTACAGTCTAGAGACCACTGTAGTGGTCTCAGACTGTAGCCCTCTTGATGTTGCTAGTCAACTACTCACCGGCTTCCGTCGCATCCGGGAGCCGTCCTCTTCTGCCGCACGCCGCCGCAGATCTCCGCTGCCGCCCGCCGATCCCCGTCGCTCCGCAGCCTCCGGAGGGGTAAGTGGACGTCGGCGCCGCTCCTCTTCGTTTTCCCCGTTCTGCCCCGCCTATTGTGGGAGGGCAGGACGGGGAAAACGAAAGTAAACCCCTCCGCCCCAGATCTGCTATTGGTGGTCGCGTCTAGACCACCAATAGCAGGGATAGGAGGGGTGGCACCCATGCCACCTCACTCCTATCGCTTTAGGGGGATCGTGGGTGTCTTAGACACCCGCGATCCCCCTTCTATTCCGGGTCACCGGGTCACCATAGACCCGTAATGACCCGGAATCGGCGCAAATCGCAAGTGTGAATTCACTTGCGATTTGCGCCGATCGCCGACATGGGGGGGTCTAATTTGCACGGGGTGCCAGCTGTTAGATATCAGCAGTCACCCCAGCCCGGTCCCCGCCCGGCGCGCGGCGGGGACCGAAATTCCCACGGGCGTATGGATAAGCCCTTCGTCCTTAAGTACCAGGATGCAAGGGCGTATGCATACGCCCTTCGTCCCCAACAGGTTAAAATACTGCCATATATCTATAGGATCACCTTCATAACAGAAATGATGATTCAATAATGTTTCACTGGCAGGCTGTGTCGGGCAGCAGGGTAACAATTAGTTGACAATGGTGTGATGACCTGTTCCATAACATATAGTTGCGTTACCATCACTAAACAAAAAACGGACCAAATCAATATGTACCAAAAACAAAACAAAAATAAAAACGCATAGTCTGAACGGAACCTAATTTATATTAATATGTAGTAATAAGATCTAGTCTACAATTCAAGCCCAATGGCTGTCTAGTTCGTAGAATAAACATCCAATATGTTTCCCTACTGTAAAGACGTTTTCTGAGGTCTCCCCCTCTTACATTAATGCTGACTTTTTCAATGTCACAAATCCTTAGAAACCTAGTGTCACCTTGGTGCACTTCCCTAAAATTACATGACAAAGTGGAGATATTAACATTGTCATTTTTAGCATCAGATCCATGCTTTATAGTTCTCACTTTAAGGGAATTACTCTTACAACCCACATATTGTACACGACAGGACATGCACGATGCCAAATATACTATTGAAGATGTATTGCAGTTGAAGTAGTTCTTCACACTGTATACCTTATTCGTAGGAAATTATTTAAAAGAATCACCAACTGCAATATAGTTGCATGTCAGGCATTGTTCATGTCCACATCTCCAATTACCTTTATGTGCCAACCACATTGGGCAGGATTTACCTGCCCTTTTGCTGACAAACAGGCTTGGGGAAATCTAGAGATTCACCTGAAAAAAAAAAAGACCGACTAAAATGTATCCACCCATCCCAGTTCGAACAAAAATGGGAAGCAGCCATATTGGAGTGCTCACGTAAACTCATGATGTACATTGTAGAAGAAGAGGAGCATGAGCTGATTACTTTATGAGAGGAGATGGAAACCTTGAAAGGCACCGTCATTCAGTATCAAACACATGCCAGTTTTAAACAAATGGAAGAGAAAATTCTGGAAAAGGACGTTATGAATTATAAAAAGGATACATTTAAAAGAGATGTTATGGACTATCAAAAAGATTAAATATTCATGTGGTTTATGAGTAAAATGAATGATAATAAAATGGATACACCTAAATCTATATTGAGAACACCATACAAGAAAAACAAGAAAAGTGCCAGAAAGGGCAAAAGAAACAAAACAGATAGGCATGCGAGCTTTTCTGATGTGGATAGCTCACAGAAGGAGGAGCGTATTGGATCAAGTCCCAGAACGTAACAGGTGTCTAATTTGAACCAAGTGAACCTCACCCAAATGGAGGACAAGGAGAGCCGGGATGAAACAGCAATAAAAAGGTATCCACTCAGGTCGTTCTTCACCAGAGCTGCCCCGTCTTAAATCTGTCCACTAGTATTTTGTCTGTCCCCCAACTGTCAATTTTGAGCAAGGATCTTAACCCCTTAAGGACCCAGGGCGTATCCATACGGGTTTTTGATCATTAAGGACCCAGGGCGTACCTGTACGGCCGTGGGAATTTCCGATCCCCGCCGCGCACCGGGCGGGGAACGGACGGGGGCGACTGCTAAAATCATTAAGCAGGCATCCCGTACAAATGCAAATTCCGGGTCATACGGGTCTATGATGCCACCCCTCCTATCCCTGCTATTGGTCGTCAAGAAGTGACGACCAATAGCAGATCGGGGGCGGGGGGTTAATGTTCGGTTCCCCCGTTCTGCCTACCCACAATAGTGACCTGTGACCGGCGCCGGAGGTCACTTACCAATTGTCGGCGGCAGGGGAAACGATCAGCGGGTGGCTATGACGTGTGGCTGGCTCCCTGCTGCAGACTACGGAAGCCGGTGAGTTGCCTAACAACATCTGGAGGGCTATACAGTGGTCTCTAAACTGTAGCCCTCCAGATATTGCAAAACTACAACTCCCAGCATGCCCAGACAGCATGCCCAGTTTTGCAACAGCTGGAGGGCCACAGTTTGGAGATCACTGTGCAGTGATCTCTAAACTGTGGCCCTCTAGATCTTGCAAAACTGCAAATCCCAGCATGCGCAAACAGCAAACAGCTGTTTCGGCATGCTGGGAGTTGTAGTTGCGTACCTCCAGCTGTTGCATAACTACATCTCCCAGCATGCCCTTCAGCAATCAGTACATGCTGGGAGTTGTAGTTTTGCAACAGCTGGAGGCACACTGGTTTGAAAGTACTGAGTTAGGTAACAGAACCTAACTGAAGGTTTTCCAACCAGTGTGCCTCCAGCTGTGGCAACAGTACAACTCCCAGGATGCATGGTCTGTCAGTGCATGCTGGGAGTTGTAGTTTTGAAACAGCTCGAGGTTTGCCCCCCATGTTAATGTACAGGGTACATTCACACTGGCGGGTTTACAGCGAGTTTTCTGCTTCAAAGTTTGAGCTGCGGCAAATTTCTCACTGCAGCGTAAACTCTAAAAACACTACACTACACTAACACATAATATAGGGCAAAACACTACATATACACCCACTTACACTGTCCCTCCCCCAATAACAATGAAAAACCGTATCGTACGGCAGTGTTTCCAAAACGGAGCCTCCAGCTGTTGCAAAACAACAACTCCCAGCATTTCCGGACAGCCACTGAGTGTCCAGGCATGATGGGAGTTTAGCAACAGCTGGAGGCCCCCTGTTTGAGAATCACTGGCATAGAATACCCCTATGTCCACCCCTATGCAATCCCTAATGTAGTCCTCAAATGTGCATGGCGCTCTCTCACTTCGGAGCCGTGTTGTATTTCAAGGAAACAGTTTAGGGCCACATATGCAGTATTTCCAGACTCAGGAGAAATTGCACTACAAATTTTGGGGGGCTTTTTCTCCTTTTACCTCTTGTGAAAAGGAAAAGTTGGGGGCTACACCAACCTGTTAGTGTAAAAAAATAAACATTTTTACACTAACATGCTGGTGTTGCCCCATACTTTTTATTTTCACAAGCGGTAAAAGGAAAAAAAGACCCCCAAAATTTGTAACACAATTTCTCCTGAGTACAGAAATACCCCATATGTGGGCGTAAATTGCTCTGCAGACGCACAACAAGGCTCAGGATTGAGACGGCACTATGTACATTTGAGGCCTAATTTGGTGATTTGCACAGGGGTGGCTGATTTTACAACGGTTCTGACAAACGCAAAAAATTAATACCCACATGTGACCCCATTTTGGAAACTACACCCCTCATGTGATGTAATAAGGTGTACAGTGAGCATTTACATCACACAGGTGTCTGACAGATTTTTGGAACTGTGGTCCGTGAAAATGAAAAATTTAATTTTTCATTTGCACAGCCCACTGTTCCAAAGTTCTGTCAAACGCCAGTGGGGTGTAAATCCTCACTGCACCCCTTATTAAATTCTGTGAGGGGTGTAGTTTCCAAAATGGGGTCACATGTGGGGGGGGGGGGGTCCACTGTCCTGGCATCACGGGGGGCTTTGTAAATGCACATGGTCCCTGACTTCCATTCCAAGCAAATTCTTTCTCCAAAAGCTCAATGGCGCTTCTTCTCTGCTGGGCATTGTAGAGTGCCAACAGAGCACTTGACGTCCACACATGGGGTATTTCCATACTCAGAAGAAATTGGGTTACAAATTTTGGGGATAATTTTCTCCTATTACCCCATGTAAAAATGTAAAATTTGGGGAAAAAACAGCATTTTAATGACATTTTTTTTTCTTTACACCAGACTTTAACAAAAGGTCTTTGAGGTGTTAAGGCTCACTGTACCCTATGTTATGTTCCTTAAGGGGTGTAGTTTCAAAATAGTATGTCATGTGTTTTTTTTTGCTGTTCTGGCACCATAGGGGCTTCCTAAATGTGACATGCTGATCAGCAAATGCGACATCAGCAAAATTTGCTTTCAAAAATCCAAATGTGACTCCTTCTCTTCTGAGCATTGTAGTTCACCCGCAGAGCATTTTACGTCCTAACATGGGGTACTTTCATACTCAGAAGAGATGAGGTTACAATTTTTTTTTTTTGGGGGGGGGGGGGCATTTTCTCCCATTACCCTTTGTAAAAATGGTAAATTTGGGAGAAAAAGCTGCACTTAAGTGACATTTTTTCTTTTCATTTACACATCCGAATTTAATGAAAAGTGGTCAAACACCTGTGGGGTGTTAAGGCTCACTGGACCCCTTGTTACGTGCCTTGAGGGGTGTAGTTTCCAAAAATGCCATGTGGGGGTTTTCTGCTGTTCTGGCACCATAGGGGCTTCCTAAATGCGACATGCACCCCCCCCCCAAAACCATTTCAGAAAAATTCACTTTCTAAAATCCCATTGTTGCTCCTTCCCTTCTGAGCCCTCTACTGCGCCCGCCGAACACTTGACATACACATATGAGGTATTTCCTTACTCGAGAAATAGAGTTACAAATTTTGGGGGACTTTTTCTCCTATTACCCCTTGTATAAATTCAAAAACTGAGCCTACAAGAACAAAATGAAGATTTTGAATTTTCTCCTTCACTTTGCTGCTATTCCTGTGAAACACACAGGAAGGGTTAACACACTTACTGAATGTCATTTTTGATACTTTGAGTGGTGCAGTTTGTAACACTCACCGGAGAAGACTGGAGGTGGATCCGCTGAGCACCGCGTGGCAGATGTAGAGAGCAGCACCAGGGAGCGTAATCTAAGACGCCGCTGGTCTTCACCAGAGCCCGCCGCGAAGCAGGATGGACTTGCTGCGGCAGGCGACGTCCAGGTCGCTTCCGCTGGTACGACTCGACCACGCGGGCGGCCGAGGTGGTGCTTGGCACAGAGAGGAGTCACCGGGAGGTAGGGAGCGGGCAAGCTGTCGGGCTGATGGTAGGTAGTGGGCTGGGTAAAGCTAAGGTCTGAGGCTGGAGACTGGGTGCGTAGTCAGGGACGTAGCAGAAGGTCAAGGGCTGGCAGCTAAGGTACGAAGTCGGGGACGTAGCTTAAAGGTCAGGTAGCACAGGTAGTCAACAGTAGTGGTACGCTTTCTCTAGGGCAATAGCACAAAGATCCGGCAGGGAACAAGGGAAGTGAAATGCTTAAATAAGGTGGGACCAACTAAGTGACAAATAGAAAGGGTACTGTCCCTTTAAATCTCACAGAGTGGCGCGCGCGCGCCCTGGGGGAGAGACGCGCGCGCACCAGCACTGCAGGATGATGCACGGGAGACGCGCCGAGAGAAGCCCAAGGACGCAGCTCCCGTGCAAGCGGGACGAGGATGCTGCCCAGCGGGAGTGACAGAAGAGGAAGGTAAGTGGCAGGGAGGAGAATGCCGGGGCACGGGCACACAGGAGCGGGAGAGGAGGCGCAGACGGCCCCGCGCAGGGCACCGGGACACGGAGCGTGCCGTGACAGTACCCCCCCCTTTGGCCCTCTCTTCCTTTTGAGTTGCAGGAACTTCTGGATTAAGTTCTTGTCCAGGATGTTCTCTTTGGGTTCCCACGACCTCTCCTCAGGATCAAATCCCTTCCAGTCAACCAAAAAGAACCGTCTTCCTCTGGAGAGTTTGGAGGCAAGAATTTGTTGCACTTCAAAAATGTCGGAGACACCAGAGATTGGAGATGGAGTACAAGACTTGGTGGAAAATCGATTCAAGACCAACGGTTTGAGGAGGGAGACATGGAAGGTGTTAGGGATACGAAGAGAACGAGGCAGGAGCAACTTGTAGGCCACCGGGTTAATTTGACGTAGAACCTTGAATGGGCCCAGAAAACGGGGTCCTAGTTTATAACTGGGCTGTTTAAGGCGAACATGCTTGGCGGAAAGCCACACCTTGTCACCGGGACGGAAAATTGGTGGAGGCCTTCTCTTCTTGTCAGCCTGGAGTTTCATACGGGAGGAAGCATGGGTTAATGAACGTTGGGTGTCTTTCCAAATGGCCTGGAAATCTCGAACCAGGGAATCAACCGCAGGGACCTCGGAGGAGGTGGGCAGTGGGAGAGGAGGGCGGGGATGGTGTCCATAGACAATGAAGAACGGGGAGTTGCCAGAAGAACCAGAGTCATGGTGATTATAAGAAAATTCGGCCCAGGGTAGAAGAGAGGACCAATCATCTTGTCGTGCAGAGACGAAGTGACGAAGATAGGTACCAAGGGTCTGGTTCACTCTTTCCGCTTGACCATTGGTTTGAGGGTGGTATGCAGAGGAGAAATCCTACTTGACTTTGAGGCGATTACACAGAGCACGCCAGAACTTTGAGACAAATTGCACCCCCCTGTCAGACACAATATGGAGAGGGAGACCATGGAGCCGGAAGATGTGACGGAAAAACAAACTTGCTAGCTGGGTTGCGTAAGGTAGACTGTGGAGCGGGATAAAGTGGCCCATTTTAGAGAATCTGTCCACTACAACCCAGATTACAGTGCAATTGGAGGACGGTGGCAAGTCCGTGATAAAATCCATGGCTATATGGTCCCAAGCAGATTCCGGAATGGGAAGCGGTTGCAGTAAGCCAGCAGGCCTCTGGCGAGAAGTTTTATTCCGGGCACAGATGGCACAAGCACGAACAAAATCGGAGACATTGCGGGGTAGGCTGGGCCACCAATAGTGACGGGAAATGAGGGAGATGGAGTTCTGGACCCCCGAATGTCCTGCTAGGAAGGAAGAGTGGCCCCAGTTCAAGATCTTGGTTCTCAGGTGAGGAGGTACAAAGGTCTTCCCAGGAGGTACCTGAAGAAGGGAAGCCGGTGCTGCAGGAATGAGGCGGTCAGGAGGAATGATGTGCTGAGGCTGCGAGTCTAGTCCCGTTACATTAGAGGCCCTGGAAAGAGCATCAGCTCTGATATTCTTATGAGCTGGACGGAAGCGGATCTGGAAGTTAAAACGAGAGAAGAACAAAGACCACCTGGCCTGTCGGGGGTTCAGCCGTTGCGCGGTTTGCAGGTAAAGGAGATTCTTGTAATTCGTATAAATGGAAATTGGGAGGACTGTCCCCTCCAACCAATGACGTCACTCCTCCAGAGCTAATTTAATAGCCAAGAGCTCCTTGTCCCCGATGGTATAATTTCTCTCTGCTGGAGAAAAGGTCTTTGAGAAGAAAACGCAGGTGGACATTTTGCCCTTGGTGGATTGCTGCATTAAGACTGCTCCAGCTCCCACGGAGGAGGCGTCCACCTCCAGGAAAAAAGACTTGTCTGGGTCGGGGCGTGTCAAGACCGGAGCAGAAGCAAAGGCAGACTTGAGTTGGGAGAAGGCTTCTACGGCAGGGGGAGGCCAAGACTTGGGGTCCGCTCCCTTTTTAGTCAAAGCCACAAGGGGTGCGACTAGCGTAGAGTAATGTGAAATGAACTGCCGATAATAGTTGGCAAAGCCTAAAAAGCGCTGAATAGCTTTTAATCCAGAAGGCTGAGGCCAGTTCAGAACAGCGGACAATTTCTTTGGGTCCATGCGAAGCCCTTGGCTAGAGATGACATAACCAAGAAATGGGAGGCTGGTCTGCTCAAAGAGGCACTTTTCGAGTTTGGCATAAAGATGGTTGCTTCTCGGGCGACGAAGAACTTGGCGTACTTGGGTCCGGTGAACCTCTAAACAGGGGGAGAAGATGAGAATGTCATCGAGATAGATGACAACACAGGAGTACAGGAGATCCCGGAAAATGTTGTTGACGAATTCCTGAAAAACTGCTGGTGCGTTACACAGGCCGAAAGGCATTACAAGATATTCATAGTGTCCATCTCGGGTATTAAATGCAGTCTTCCATTCGTCCCCCCTTCTGATCCTAATCAAGTTATAAGCACCTCGAAGATCCAACTTAGAGAAGATCTTAGCTCCGCGTAAGCGATCAAAGAGCTCGGAAATGAGTGGAAGAGGATACCGATTTTTGATAGTGATCTTATTCAACCCTCGATAATCAATACAGGGGCGTAGCGAACCATCCTTCTTTTCCACAAAGAAGAAGCCGGCTCCCGCAGGGGAGGAGGATTTTCGGATGAATCCCCTCTGTAGGTTCTCCCGGATGTAATCCGACATGGCCTTGGTCTCGGGCGCGGACAGTGGATAAATCCTACCCCGAGGAGGGGAGGTGCCTGGCAGGAGGTCGATAGGGCAGTCATAGGGACGGTGAGGAGGTAGACACTCCGCTTGCTGCTCAGAAAAAACGTCGGCGAATTCTCGATAGTGGACTGGAAGGCCAGGTAGGGCAGAACTGGGAGGAGGAAATCTAGGTTGAACCGATTTCAGGCAACGGTTCTGGCAATCCGAACCCCAACGAGTAACCTCTCCGGAGCGCCAGTCCAAGAGTGGGGCGTGAAGCTGCAACCAAGGAAGACCCAGGAGAGCATCAGAAGTGCAGCGAGGTGGAACGTAGAAGACGATCCTTTCCTTATGAAGCACCCCAATCTGCATCTCGAGTGGAGTCACCTCAAGCACTGCGGTATTAAGGCACTCCCCACTGATGGAAGATATGTACAAAGGTTTAGGGAGCCGAGAGACTGGAAGGCGGTACTTAGAAACTAGGTGAGCGGAAAGAAAATTGCCGGCAGAACCAGAGTCCACAAGAGCGGGAACAGTAAAGGTATTACCCGAGGGAGAAGTGATCTGAACTGGGATATTCAAGCGGGGAGAGGAGTTCCTCTCACCTAGGGTCGCCTCTCCCACGTCTCCTAGGTGTGAGCGTTTCTCTGGCGAGGAGGACGGAGAGGGCAACGATTCAAAAGTGTTCCGGGCTGGCACAGTAGAGGCAAAGATTCTCCTCCCTGCGGCGGGTTCTTTCCTGAGGGGTAAGACTGGTCCGGTCCACTTGCATGGGCTCGTCAACAACTGAAGATGAGGAGGCCTCTGGTGGGTGTTGCAATACCGGAGCCAGCCTAGGGAAGCGACGTGGTCTTGGCTGCTGGCGCTCCTGGCGGAGTTCCCCTTGCCTCTCCACAAAACGGACATCGATGCGGGTAGCCAAATGGATTAAATCCTGAAGAGAAGAGGGGAGGTCACGAGTGGCCAGGGCATCCTTGACCCTACTTGACAGGCCCTTCTTGAAGGTGGCACACAGTGCCGGTTCATTCCAGTCCAGTTCAGACGCTAGGGTGCGAAACTGGATGGCGTAATCACCGACTGACGAATCTCCCTGACAAAGGTTGAAGAGGGCAGACTCGGCAGAAGAGGCTCGAGCAGGTTCCTCGAAGGCGCTCCGGAACTCGGTAAAAAAGCTTTGCAGGTCCGATGTAATAGGGTCACCTTTGTCCCAAAGAGGGGTGGCCCAGGCCAAGGCTCTTCCAGAAAGGAGTCTGAGGACAAAAGCCACCTTGGCCCGTTCCGATCAGAACTGGTCTGCCATTAATTCTATATGCATGGAGCATTGGGACACAAAACCCCTGCACGCCTTGGAGTCACCCTCAAACTTGTTGGGCAGGGAGAGTCGCAACTTTGGACCGAGAGCAGAGGCTGGAGGCTCTGGTCCAGGAGCAGGCTCGGGAACGGGTTGCCGTGGCTGCGGCTGCTGAAGCTGCTGCTGCTGCATGGTGAGAAGCTGCTCCATCATGGCGGATAATTGGTTCAGTTGTTGAGCCTGTTGTGCCAACTGCTGGGACTGCTGAGCCACCACAGTAGAGAGATCCGCGATGCTGGGAAGAGGCACCTTGGCGGGATCCATGGCCGGATCTTGATGTAACACTCACCGGAGAAGACTGGAGGTGGATCCGTTGAGCACCGCGTGGCAGATGTAGAGAGCCGCACCAGGGAGCGGAATCTAAGACGCCGCTGGTCTTCACCAGAGCCCGCCGCGAAGCAGGATGGACTTGCTGCGGCAGGCGACGTCCAGGTCGCTTCCGCTGGTACGACTCGACCACCCGGGCGGCCGAGGTGGTGCTTGGCACAGAGAGGAGTCACCGGGAGGTAGGGAGCGGGCAAGCTGTCGGGCTGATGGTAGGTAGTGGGCTGGGTAAAGCTAAGGTCTGAGGCTGGAGACTGGGTGCGTAGTCAGGGACGTAGCAGAAGGTCAATGGCTGGCGGCTAAGGTACGAAGTCGGGGACGTAGCTTAAAGGTCAGGTAGCACAGGTAGTCAACAGTAGTGGTACGCTTTCTCTAGGGCAATAGCACAAAGATCCGGCAGGGAACAAGGGAAGTGAAATGCTTAAATAAGGTGGGACCAACTAAGTGACAAATAGAAAGGGTACTGTCCCTTTAAATCTCACAGAGTGGCGCGCGCGCGCCCTGGGGGAGAGACGCGCGCGCACCAGCACTGCAGGAGGATGCACGGGAGATGCGCCGAGAGAAGCCCAAGGACGCGGCTCCCGTGCGAGCGGGACGAGGATGCTGCCCAGCGGGAGTGACAGAAGAGGAAGGTAAGTGGCGGGGAGGAGAATTGCGGGGCACGGGCTTACAGGAGCGGGAGAGGAGGCGCAGGCGGCCCCGCGCAGGGCATCGGGACACGGAGCGGGCCGTGACACAGTTTTTATAATGGGGTCATTTGTGGGGTATTTCTAATATGAAGGCCCTTCAAATCCACTTCAAAACTGATCTGGTACCTGAAAAATTCCGATTTAGAAAATTTTGTGAAAAATTGGAAAATTGCTGCTGAACTTTGAAGCCCTCTGATGTCTTCCAAAAGTAAAAACATGTAAACTTTTTGAATGTGAATCAATGTATAATGTATTTCGAATGTCTGTTTTCCTTACAAGCAGAGAGCTTCAAAGTTAGAAAAATGCTAAATCTCCAATCTTTTCATAAAATTTTCGAATTTTTCACCAAGAAATGATTCAAGTATCAACAAAAATTTACAACTAACATGAAGTAGAATATGTCACGAAAAAATAATCTCGGAATCCGAATGAAAAGTAAAAGCATCCCAGAGTTATAAATGCTTAAAGTGACAGTGGTCAGATGTGCAAATAATGGCCAGGTCCTTAAGGTGAAAATGGGCTGGGTCCTTAAGGGGTTAAAGTGGTATTCCAGGAAAAAAAAATTTTTTTTAGATCAACTGGCTCCAGAAAGTTAAACAGATATGTAAATTACTTCCATTAAAATCTTAATCCTTCCAATAATTATCAGCTACTGAAGTTGAGTTGTTCTTATCTGTCTGGAAACAGTGCTCTCTGCTGACATCTCTGCTTGTCTCAGGAACTGCACAGAGCAGAATAGGTTTGCTATGGAAATTTGCTTCTATTCTGGACAGCTCAACTTCATCAGCTCATAAGTACTGAAAGGATTAAGATTTTTTAATAGAAGTAATTTACGAATCTGTTTAACCTTCTGGAGCCAGTTGATATATAAAAAGCAACCCCTGGATAACCCCTTTAATTTTGTATCAACATTGGCGCAAGGCGAATATGGTGCCAATCTTCAAAAAGGGCTCTGGGTCTTCCCCAGGAAACTATAGACCGGTTAGTTTAACGTGCATTGTGGGTAAATTGTTTGAAGGACTTATAAGGGATTACATACAGGAATACATAGGGGATAATTGTATTATAAGTGATAACCAGCATGGGTTTGCTAAGGATAGAAGTTGTCAAACCAATCTAATTTGCTTTTATGAAGAGGTGAGTAGAAGCCTTGACAGAGGAATGGCTGTGGATATAGTGTTTCTGGATTTTGCTAAAGCGTTTGATACTGTCCCTCACAGACGTCTGACAGGTAAGTTAAGGTCTTTGGGCTTGGAAACTTTAGTTTGTAACTGGATTGAACGCTGGCTCATGGCTCGTACCCAGATAGCGGTGGTCAATGATTCGTACTCTGATTGGTCCCCGGTAATTAGTGGTGTACCCCAAGGTTCAGTACTGGGCCCGCTGTTGTTTAATTTATTTATCAATGATATAGAGGATGGCATTAACAGCTCTGTTTCTATCTTTGCAGATGACACTAAGCTTTGTAGTACAGTACAGTCTATAGAGGTTGTGTATAGATTACAAGATGACTTGGATAGACTAAGTGTCTGGGCATCCACTTGGCAAATTAGGTTCAATGTGGATAAATTTAAAGTTATGCATCTGGGTATTAATAACCTGCATGCATTGTATGTCTTAGGGGGGATTAAACTGGCAGAGTCACTGGTAGAGAAGGATCTGGGTGTACTTGTAGATCACAGACTACAGAATAGCATGCAATGTCAGGCTGCTGCTTCCAAGGCCAGCAGGATATTGTCATGAATCAAAAGAGGCATGGACTCGAAGGACAGTGACATAATACTCCCCCTTTATAAAGCATTGGTACGGCCTCACCTGGAATATGCTGTTCAGTTTTGGTCACCAGTCCATAAAAGGGACACTGTTATGCTGGAAAGGATGCAGAGATGCGCGACTAAACTAATACGGGGCATGGAACATCTTAGCTATGAGGAGCGATTAAAGGAGTTACAATTGTTTAGTCTTGAGAAGAGACGTTTAAGGGGGGGATATGCTAAACGTATATAAATATATTAATGGCCCATACAAAACATATGGAGAAAAACTGTTCCAGGTTAAGCCCCCTCAAAGGACAAGGGGGCACTCCCTCCGTTTGGAGAAGAAAGGGTTTAGTCTCAAGGGGCGACACGCCTTCTTTACCATAAGAACTGTGAATTTATGGAACAGTCCACCTCAGGAACTAGCCACAGCAGGAACGATTAATAAATTTAAAACAGGGTTAGATACATTCCTGGAACAAAATAACATTAATGCTTATGCAGAAATATAAAACCCCATCCCTTCACCCAATATCCCACCACACCCCTACCCTTCAATTCCCTGGTTGAACTTGATGGACGTATGTCTTTTTTCGACCGTACTAACTATGTAACAATATATGCATTGTTTAATGTATATATATATATATATATATATATATATATTTTAAATTATTATTAAAGGCTAAGTTTTAAGAGGGTTAAGCAGGTTTTTGAGCAAGTACTATTGATACGTAAACCCTTATTTTCATTTGTTAATGTTTTTCAAATCTTCATGTCAACATATCGTGTTGTCATGACATTACCGCATTAGATCAGCTTACGTGTTTTGAGCCTGCATCTTCAAATACTTATAACTAGAAATCTAGATGATATTATAAATGATGTGGTGCATCATTTAATATACTCCTCTGTAAGTAATATATTGAAACATTTTGAATCTTTATGTTCAGGGCCTGCACTGGACTTCTAAACCTATGATGGGTGTAATTCCCGCAATTTGCTTGACAGGTAACTTGTAGGCTGGATAACAAAAAAAAAAAAAAAAAAAAAGCAAAGCGATACGTGCACACTTTCGAGTACACTGCTCAGATTAGGGTTACAGAGATGAATTGTTTGCTAGTTTTGCCATTTAGAGCCTAATTTTCTTGTGCCAACAGAAAAGAGATTTGCTTTTACATGTTAAAGAGTATAAGTAAATTGTCCTTTAGCAACTTCAGGGATCATAACTAACTGAAAGCAAGCCAACTACTACAAAAAAAGAACATATACCAGGGCAGAGATAAGCTAATTGGTGAATCACACCAGCATGCATCTGCTGAGCAGCAAGTCTAAATGCTAGTAGCTGTTCAGTTTCACATTGTCTTTGTGGTGAGAAATCTAATCCAACAATTATTCTGTCAGACTTGTCATGCCTTCTGTGCTTACCTGTAATTTCAGACCAGGATAATTATCACAGTGGTTGCACAGGTAAGTTATGTTGACTCCCAATCATATCCCATGAAAAAAAAAAAAAACACACAATGACGTTGATTGAATGCTAGGTATTCATTTAAAAATACAGGAAACCTGTAACCTGTTCAATCTGAGAGCTAGCTAAAATATACAGATTTCATGTTCACATCAGACTTGTAATTACAGATGTAATTGACTGAGTGCATAGCATTTGCCTACTCTTTGCCCTACTGAGCAAGTTATGATGAAAAACAAAACACTGAAAATGTAGGAAAAATAAAAATAAAAACCATGAAGTGGGCGAGTATTTGTCTTTTATATACAGAAAACAGAATGGGACTTTTTTTTTAATGAAAAGGGATATGGTTCAATTACTTATTCCTCCAGGCTGAAAAGTATTTAAACACTGAAAATGTATGAGAATCTACTTTGGTATTTACTAGAACGGTATTGCTGTCTGTGCATACTCTCTTTCTTGAAGAAGTCATCCATATGTATAATTAACTTACATGAATAATCTTATGTGTAAACATCTAAAAGGGGGATATTTATAACAGAAATTCTCAACTATATATATCACTGTATAACATATGGGAGGACTCCAGTACTCAGAATGATTATCACAATTAGGGTTATTAAGTTTAGGAAAAAAAGACAGCTTAGGGTGACCTAATAACTATGTGTAAATATATCAGGGGACAGTACAAAAGATCTCTCCCATGATCTATTTATACTCAGGACTGTATGCATAACATAGGGGCATCTTCTACATCTAGAGGAAAGAAGACTTCTACACCAGCACAGATGGGGGTTCTTTACTGTAAGAGCAATGAGTCAATGGATTTTGCCAGAGGAAGTGACCCCAGTGAAAGCTATAAAATAGTTCAAAAAGGGTCTAGATGCATTTATGGAAAGTAATAACATTACAGGCAATGGATTCTAGATTAAAATGGATAGAACACGGATCCAGGGATTTGTTTTGAATGCCATATATATTAGTCGAGGTGGCAGGGGGGGGGGGGGGGATCTCCCCAGGACATCAGCATGTCGCAATTAGGTATTTACTTTTTGTACACTTTTTTGGATTATAATTTTTATCAACTATGTCTTTATTGAGCACGAGGAAAAGAACATTGGTAACACAAACACCCCACTCGCAGGTGGTAAACAACAATGCTCTTGTTTTCCATTTTTTCAGTGGATACAGTGAGCTTCAGAACTAAATTATCAACATGTTGCACAGCAGTGTTATTTTAAGGCGGTTAGGCTCGAATGGAGCGCACACTAAATGTCAGCAGCAGCACATGAGGTAACTATAAACTTGCGATTAGCTCCAAACCAGTCGGGTGCTTGGGAGAGCATGGAATTGGGGAGGGTTGATGGAATCAAGCGGGAGAGGGAGGGTAGGGGAGGTGGTGGGTCAAGATAAGGATGTGTATAAGAAGGCGGGTGGTAAAGGAAACATGTGGGATACCTAGGGGGGGGGAGTAGAAAGAGAGAACAAAGAGAGTAGCGGAAGGTAAGAAAAAGGAACAAAGGCAAGAAAAAGCAGCAGAGGAGGAGACGAGGGTTAGTGAAGAGGGTAGAGAACATGGGGCAGGTAAGGAGTCTGAGCCTCTGAGCAGTCAGGTAGATGGCAGTCGACCAAAATCATGTCGTCAAAGCATAGGGTGAATCTAGCCACGGTTTCCATATCTTGCAATAGGTATCGTGTGTTCTATTTAATCTACTGTACAATTCCTCAAATCTATTGATCTGAGAAATCTTAGCGAGCCAATCACTTTTGGCCGGGGGCGTTGTGTTCAGCCAATTTAAAGGGATTAGGGATTTTGTTGCCGCCACCATATGAGAGACCAGTATATCTGATGTGGGGACGTAGGAGATGGAGGGGCAGCCCAGCAGGACGGACTCAGGATTAAGTTGAACAGGAGATTCCACTATTAAGTTAATTGTTGACTCCACCTCCTGCCAGAAAGGCATGACGGAGGGACAGAACCACCAAATGTGGGCGTGCGTACCTCGCTGAACCAAGCATCTCCAGCACTTATCAGAGGGGGAGAGGCCTTGCGCGTATAGGAATTCAGGGACTTTATACCAGCGTGACAGTATTTTAAAATGTGTTTCTTGAATTCTAATACACCTGGACTGACCATTTTTTTGGATTATAATTATGCTGATGACATAGCTTGTGACTGTACAATTTGAGCTTGTACTTTATGTATATCTTATACCTCTCGGGTGTTCCCCTACTGTTTTTATTTGTTGGGGTGTATGTTTTTTAAGGGTGGATTATTTTATGGGAGGGCTATCTGCATTGTATTGTCCTAGATTCTTATAAAGAATTTTGATGTTTACATAATGACCAGTCATTTATAGGACTATAGTTATGCTGATTGGTTGGCGGTTTATAGGTAATTGTAACTTGATGGACTCGCCTACTGATCCAGTGCAGTTGCTCTGTTAACTATAAAAGATCAGTTGGGGAAGAACTGACTACTATTTTTTTCTCCTTACTTTAGTTTTAGGAAATTTGCTGCTTCTTTATTCCTTTTAAAAACTTTTAGACAACCCTATATACATCCACATCAAGGATGTGTTTATACAAGGCATTGCCAGCAAAGTGGATAATATTTTAACAAATGTTACCCAAATACTACATAAAAAAAATCTATGTCAAATCCATGCAAAAATTTACTTATGGTTCAGAATAAAAATTTAGTTTTTACAGATATGCTGCAGGATTTTGACTGGTGATTTCAATGAGGAAGTCAATATTTTCAACACACCTGTCTGTTAGTTAGTTCTGTTGCCTTGCAGCATTGGGATCCAGAGTTTGAATTCAACCCATGATTACACCTCCAAAGAGGTTTAACCTCCTAATGTACATCATGAGACTATTAAGTATGTATGGAGTTAATTCCTGAGTCAAGCGTGCCCCTGGCTGATTTAAATGGGCAACGGCTGCCACCAATACCTGACATGTAATGATTGTCGCAAATGCCAATGTCAAAGATGCCAGTTGCATCAAAATGGCAATTTTACAAGTCAGTGGGGGAGATTTATCTAAACCTGTGCAAAGGAAAAGTTGCCCGTAGTAACCAATCAGCTTGCTTCTTTCATTTTGCATAGGCCTTGTTAAAAATGAAAGAAGCAAGCTGATTGGTTGCTATGGGCAATTGGCAACTTTTCCTCTATACAAGTTTGATAAATCTCCCCCAATTTCGTCATAAAAAGAATGAAAAACGACACCATCTGTAGAAAAACTTCTATATATTTTTCTTCTGTGCATAATGCAAACTGCATCAGGGAGCTGCATGAAGAAAGGCAGGGGAGTTGCAATCAGTGACGGCTGTTTCAAGCACCATCGTAGCTTGAGAAAGAGTGTGGTGATGCTTGAAACAGCTGTAGCTGATTGCAACTAACCAGCCTGTCTTCATGCAGCTCCCTGCTGCAGTTTGGAGATTGCTATTTTTCTTCTATTTGTGAAGATATTTGCATTGAAGACTGTACCAGAAACAGAGCATCCCATTAAAGTAGAACATTTATGCTTGCGTGTTGTATAGCCCCACTCCTTCCATGTGTGAGTTAAAACCTAGTGGTCGGCCCAGCACAGCCCTGTGTTGTTTCTATTTGCATTTACAAGTCACATTGGTGGTGCAGGGGTCTAGATTTAGTGCCTGCGACATTATCATGGGCAAGCTTGTGTTGTCTTGGCTGCCTTAGTGCTCACTTAAGCCTCTATGGCTGCCAAGACTTCTATTGATAGAGCCAGTCTGCAGCAGCTCAGCAGATAGACAAAGCTAGCTAGGCAAAGTTCAGCAGGGAAGAGTTTTCATTGGTAAATCAAATTCTCTCACAGGGATATTTTTCTTCCTGTGGATCAACTGGATCTTGAGTATTATTATACTCAAAACCAAGGCATGTGCTTACATTATATTTGGTTTTGCTGATCAAAGAGTAATGGCAATTAAGGAGTTGTCAGAAACTTTCAGAACACTATAGATATTAAAATCAGAAATATATGAAACAGTACAAGAGTTTCCATCCTTACTTTGTGTGGTAGCCCAGAACAGGAGGTGTTACCTTGTACCCTTGCTGCCCTGTCCGGCAGCCTCCCTTCAGTGTCCCCTGGGCTCCCTTATACTTGTTTCCCCCTGTACATATGTTCTGGATTGCAATGTATTATAAAATGTCTTGTTGCTTTAAGAGTTGTACCATGTGATAGGTCATGTGATTATTACCTAGGAGGTATCAGTGACCAGGTGACCTCAAGAGTGACCTATGGGCTCCCTGCAAATCTCCCCCATATAAGCCCTGGGTGGAGCTAACTCGCTCTCTCTTTTGCTCTTTCCTCTTTGGAGATAAGTCTTTGCTGAGGTCAGTTATGGCTAGTGTGTGTTTCCAGAGTGTTGGAAGCCTCAAAGTCAAGTCCTGCAGCCACCATGACATGCAAGTAAGCTACAGTCATAGCTTTGTCAGTCTTCAGTCAAGTCAAGTTAGTCCCTGTCATCTGTCAAGTCAGTGTGGCCTGCATTGCATTGTCAAGTCCCAGCAAGTCCTTAAGGTCTCTGAGTCACTGGTACCCTCTGTGGGCCCTGGCTGAACTGTATAGACTTTACCATCTGTCTACTCTCAGTAAAGCTACCGCTATCCGTAACTTGGCTTCGGAATCATTATTGCCCTGGTGCCGAGCCCAGGATCTAGTGCTATACCTTCGGGCGGTATCGAGGATAAACCACACCCTGGTGTCACGAATATAAGGGGTTAATGCCATCTGCCCCTAGGGTAACAACATCTGCCCTCATCACATCCCGTTATCACAACTTTTGGCATCCTACGAACAGAATATGGGTGTGCGCCTTATGCCACAAGTCCTCCCACTAGTCTGAAATGTGTCCAGTATTGTCTGCAAAAATCGCATTCAGTTCCTGAAAGAGACATAGGATGAGTCAGGAGCAGGCATTCGCAGTACCCAAGAGGGTTTCATAACCCCTTACATTTAAAGATCAATGTTGAAATTCGCATTAAGCATGTATTTAGCTACTGCTAACCTTCCAAAAATTAAAGGCACAAGGCCAGAAGCATCAGTGAAGAAAGTAGTTCCTGAAAGACACAGGATGAGTCAGGAGCAGGCATTTGCAGTAGCCTAGAGGGATTCATAACCCCCGATTGATAACCCAAGAGGGTTTCATAACCATAATTGTGAAGTGTTGGTGTAGCAGCATGGTCAATCTACTCTGATGCATGGGGTGAAGACTTCAGGAAGTGCTTGACAACCAGATTCAACACGTGTGCCATGCAGGGCTAATGTTTCACACTTCCTTGTCGCAGCGCGGACACAATGTTCTTCCCATTGTTGGACACCATGGTTCCCATTTCCAGATTTCGTGGAGTAAGCCATACTCGGATTTCTTGATGAATGAATTTTAGCAGTTCCACCACTGTGTGACTCCGTTCGCCAAGGCAAACCATGTGAAAAACAGCGTGACACCGTCGTGGTACTATGAAGGGCCACCGAGAATTGTACGTGCAGTGGAGGCCGAGGACACGGTGGAGGGTGAGGAGGTGGAGTCGCACACTGTCACAGGACCAACTGCCTGAGAGCGAGAGCGTGGAGGAGGAAGCGGTGTGACCTGTCCAAGTTGCTGTTGTGGGTGTGCAGGAACCACATTCACCCAGTGGACCGTAAAAGACATGTATTGTCCCTGCCCGTAGTTACAGCTCCACACTTCGGCGCTGCCATGCACTTTTGAACACACCGACAGGCTCAAGAACTGGCCCACCTTCTCTTGTACAAACTTATGCAGGGCTAGTACTGCCTTATTCGCAAAGAAATGATGGCTTGGGACTCTCCACTTTGGCTCGGCACAAACCATCAATTCTCTGAAAGGTACAGAGTCCACCACTTGAAAAGGGAGGGACTGCAGCACCAGCAACTTAGACAGGAGCACATTCAACTTCTTGGATGAGTGGGCGCATACTGTTGTCTATTGGACATGGCTTCACCGATGGATTGTTGGCGGAATGGCTGACTAAAAGCGGGAGAAGCAGGAGCATCTGGAGCGACAGAAGGAGGGTATGACACACAGCTCCCTTCCGCTGAGGTGGTGGAGCCTTGGCTTGATGAAGGAGAGAGCGGCTGCGTAGCAGAGCAAGCGGTGCATGTCTCTGCCCCTTCTTGGCTGGGCAGTAGCTGCTGACTGTCCTCTATTAGATCTTCCTCAGTGAATAGTGGAGCTGAACCCACAGCATAAGATACTTCTCTAGGAGAGGGAACAGCATAGGACAAAGGCAATGGGAGGACAGGGAGTGCTCCCGGGCCATGACAACTGAGGGTTGAGTCTGAGGAACCACCGACTGTTGACTGGGGGTGTCAGATGTCACTTGTGATGAAGTGGATCAGCGTGTTAACCAATCGACGACGGCAGATGGGTTGCTGGTCGAAACACGACCGCTGGCTGATAACGGGAGCTCAGGCCTCTCGCTGCGACTCCTGCTGCCACTCGCCCCTAGTCTGCTGCCACCTCTGCCTGAAGTATTTAGGCCTCTGCCACTCCTCTGTGCACGTCCTGCACTTCTCTGCCTGACATTCTTAGTGCGTATATGAGAGTATTACAATACATTTCACTACTCTTTAAACAGTATTTGTCTAGAACAGCAGCAGGTGATTACTTTTGGCTGTCCATTCACAGTATGTAGGCGCTTGACAGATTAACAGGTTCAAAATGGTACACTACTTGGATGTACGTATGCGCTATGCACTGATGAGGGTAGAAAAATGCGCTACAATGAGCCTAACAACTATGTAATTTTTGTAAAACACCAGCCGGTGAGTACTATTGTTTGGACTTTCACAGTATGTAGGCCCTTGACAGATTAACAGGTACAAAATGGTACACTACTTGGATGTACGTATGCGCTATGCACTGATGAGGGTAGAAAAATGCGCTACAATGAGCCTAACAACTATGTAATTTTTGTAAAACACCAGCCGGTGAGTACTATTGTTTGGACTTTCACAGTATGTAGGCCCTTGATAGATTAACAGGTACAAAATGGTATACTACTTAGATGTACGTATGTGGTATGCACTGATGAGGGCAGAAAAATGTGCAACAATATGCAGAAAACCTCAGCATTTTTGTAAAACACCAGCAGGTGATTTCTTTTGCCAGGACTTTCCCTGTATCTAGACTTGTTACAGATACAAAATAGTCGACTGCTTTGATGTAGGTATGTGATATGCATGTATGAGGGCAGACAAATGCACTACAGTCCGCTGGAAAAATTTATTTGTGAACAGCAGCAGGACACAACAGTGCAGCACCACATAAAAAAACAGGGGTTAAACGATAAATTGCACTCTGTCAAAGAGTGTTAAGAATGGTGTGCACTGGTTTTTATACAGTCTACACAAAATTCTAAGCAGCAGATGATTTCTGGACCAAAAAAAATAGCAAAGAATTGCGCTGAAAAATAAGGTGATAAGGTGGTTCAGGCAGCTTGTTGAAATGTATGAGGCAACGAAAATCTATCTGCCCCTCTCTGATGAAATGCTCAGTGAGGACACCAAAGCACTGCACTTCTGTCTGTCCCCAATGTTGATGTGACTAGCAGTTGCCAGTGGTACGCTGTGGTATAAGCAATTGACACACAGACGCGCAGCCCGCCTTCGCTCTCTGAGTGCATGGATGAAATGAAGAGAGGCAAGATGGCTGTCGATTATATAGGGCTGTGACATCACAGGGGTCAATGAATGCTGATAGGCTGCATCTCGCATGTGATTCAGGGTCGTCCCGCCTACCTCCCTTCCTGCCCTCCCATAATCCCCTGCCCCATGTACTCACATGTGGATTTGCCATTTTAGGTCTTCTTTAGCCAGGAATGCTGTAAAATGGAATTTAATGAAGCGATTCACGCAATAGAATCGTGGCGATATTCACATTCGTTGCAAATCGAATATTTCATGAAATTCATAACGAATTCGGGTTCGTCAGCTTAGATTCGCTCATCTCTACTCATCACCTCTGGCATAAGCAGGTTTAGAATTCACCAGTATAACAGCAGTGCAAATTTGATAGTGGTTATGTTCGGATGTTAGGTTTGATAGTAGTGTGTGAGCATGTGTGTGGGAGTGAGTATGGGGAAAGTCTGCAAATTAGCATCAAAGCAGTGGTGCTAGCTTTATTAGGACCTTTATGACTGCTGCTTTCATTATTTACACTGCTCTTGATTCCAGGAGATCTCATTAACAGCATTATAACTGTGAAAATATTTTAAAAGCCTCTTAAAAAGTTAGAAATAACATCATACGGGGAATTTCTTTGCCAAGCAAAAATGTCAACTTTCATGTAAACTTTAATAATTTCATGACTTACAGTGATTTACCAAAATGGTATTGATCAGTTTTCAGAAAAATCTTAAGTTAAAGCAAGAGATTAGGTGTCACATTTAATGCAAAGTAACTTTCAATAATATTTTATGCAACAGCATTTATATTCATGTCCTTTGAAAATGTGGTCAACCATTTCTTCATTTAGAAAGCGAGACAAAGTCTATTAACCCCATAACGATGTGGGACATAAATGTACGTCCTGGTGAGCTGGTACTTAATGCACCAGGACGTACATTTATGTCCTATGCATAACCGCGAGCTTCAGAGCGATGCTCGTGACATGCACGTCAGGTAATGTCGGACATCTGCGATCGTGAGGATGTCCGCCATTAACCCCTCAGATACCATGATCAATAAAGATCACGGCATCTGCAGCATTGTGGTCACTAAAATGGATGATCGGATCACCTGCAGCACTGCCGCGGCGATCCAATCATCCAGAACGGCAGATGGAGGTCACCTGCCTCCGCTGCCTTCCACGGGTCTTCTGCTCTGGTCTGCGATCGAGCAGACGATAGCCGATAACACTGATCAGTGCTATGTCCTATGCATAGCACTGAACAGTATTAGCAATTGAATGATTGCTATATAGTAAATAGTCCCCTATGGGGACTATTAAAGTGTAAAAGTAAAAAAAGTTTTTTTTTAAAGTAACAAAAATTAGAAAAAACCCTCCCCCAATAAAAACGTAAATTGTCCCATTTTCCCTATTTACCTGCAAAAAGTGTAAAAAAAATATTTTATATACATAGTTGGTATCGCCGCATACATAAATATCCAAACTATTAAAATAAATTGTTAATGATACTGTACGGTGAACGGTGTGAACGTAAAAAAAAACAAAGACCAAATTAGCTACTTTTTTATAACATTTTATTCCCCAAAAAATATAAAAAATGTAATAAAAGTTTTATAGAAGCCAATATGGTAATATGGTATCAATAAAAAGTACAGATCATGGCGCAAAAAATTAGCCCTGTACTAATTTGGTTAAAAAATTTTTAAGCGCAACAGTAATAGATAAGTATGTAATCATGGGTATCATTTTATTCGTATTGACCCAAAGAATAAACACAACTGTTCGCGCAAAAAACAAGCCCTCATACTAGTCTGTGGATGAAAATATAAAAGAGTTATGATTTTTTGAAGGCGATAAAATTGTCCTTAAGTCCTTAAGGCCCAAATGGGCTGAGTCCTTAAGGAGTTAAACATTGATACACAGAGTATATTGTAAAGGTGTCCATACATATTGAATAACTTTTGGCTGTCTACTTGTTTGGCTGAGCTCCTTCATAGACACAGGGTTGGGCATGCATAATTACTTCTTGTTACGACACTCCCCGACAGGTAGAGTGTCACAGTGTGTCTGCTCGAAGCAACGTATTGCAGCTCCGAGCAGGCACATATAAAGGCAGCATATAGGAGATCCTTCAGCGGCGGATCCGCAGCGAAATCCGCTGCGAAAATCTGCACGTGTGAACGTACCTTAAGACTCGAAGCTTCAACTGCAGTGAATTTTGCATATCCACTATATATTCCTTTAGGAGAGCAACACATATGTAATAAATCAAAGTATTTCCTGTAATAAATTTCATAGCAAAGATTCATATGTACATCATAAGGTAGATAGAAAAGCATGAAATTGATAAACATTAAAAGTAAGCACTGATGCATAAGAGCACCCTTCCAATCCTGGTCTGTACACAGTAGTAGAAATATAAGCATCCTTGATTAATGGAAAATGATCCAGAGGTTAACTAAGTGAATTATGTGAGGGAGTAGCTCATAAATCTTCCAGACATTTAAGTGCACTATTTAAGCACATTGAATTGCTGTTTTCTAAAAACTTGTGGATAAAGGAAGTAGTTTCCAGGATCAGTATAGAGAGAAAATATAAATACACTTAAAAATGTATCCTATTAGGGTCGGACTGGCCATCGGGCACACGCATTGTTTAAAAACTTTTTTTCTTTTTGTTTAAGTTTGCAGCTCCAGCCACTCTTACCCCTCCTCCTGCTGCAGCAGATTGGCTACTGGAAGCAAGCGTGCGCCGCGTAGGCACGATGTGTGCTTGCTCCTGGCACCGAGGAAGAAGTGGAGGCCGGCAAGCAGATGGAAGTCGGTGCTCCTCATCTGCCTGTGACCCCAACATCCGCGGCAACATATTCCTGGCGGTGGTGGTGTAGCGGAGGCCCCCGCAGCCCCTGCAGTGCGGGGGTGGGGTGGGGGAGGAGTGTTCTTTCTATGTAGGGGCCCCCAGCAGTGCCCCCCTCCGAACTAAAACCCATAAAATGCCGGAACCCCCCGCCCAAGGCACCTCCCGCACCCCCTGGACTGTGCTGCTGTAGCATGGGTCTTTGCTTTGGCATACCCATGGCACTAGATGGGTCATGCGCTGGATCCCCGGGACCTGATCACCCTGAACTCACGGTGTATGCAGGTGAGGAGGCCAAGGACTGGGCGGGAAGGAGGTTATGTATCATGTGTATGTATCATGTTGGCATGTATGTGTTATGTGAGGAGTGTGTATGGTTTATGTGTGAGTATATGTATTATGTGTGTCTGTATTATTGCGTTTGTGTATGTATGATGTTTGTAGTGTGTGAGTATGTATGTAATGTATGATGTGTATGTAATGTATGATGTGGGGGCGGCGGCTGGTGTATGTATGATGTGTGTGTATATGTATGATTTGCGTATATATGTATGATATGTGTGTAGAATGTGTATGTATGATGTGCGTGTATATGTATGATGTGAGTAAGATGTGTACACATGTATGATGTGTTTATGTATGAAATGTATGAATATGCATGATGTGTGTATGTATGATGTGCATGTATGTATGTATCATGTGTGTAAGCTAGACAGATGTACGTATGTGTTATGTATGTATGTATGTATTTATGTACGATTTGTGTATGTATTTTATGCATTTTACATGCAGACATTCAGCACAATTAACACCATTTGAACATGACCTCAGGGGTCTGCAGTGGACAGAGAGCTCTGGAGGAGGTGAACGGAGAAAGGCAGAGGAGTAGGGAAAAGGGGGTCTGGAGGAGGAGGACAGAGGGGTCAGGAGGAGGAAAGAGGAGTCTGGAGGACAAAGGAGGGTGGAGGAGTAAAGTGGGGTCTGGTGGAGAAGGATGGAGGAGAACAGAGGGGCCCGCAGGAGGGGATTGAGGAGGACAGATGGATCTGGAGAAGAAGAGAAAACAGAGGTATTGAAGAGGACGCAGGAGGAAACATAGGTCAGGAGAAGGATGGAGTACAGAGACGTCAGGAGGAGTAAAGAGGGGTCTGGAGAAGGAGAATAAAGGTGGACAGAGGGGTCTGGAAGAGGAGGAAAAAGGAGTCTGGAGGAGGAGGGTTGAGGTGGAAAGAGGAGTCTGGAGGAAGAGGACAGAGGGGTCTGGAGGAGGGTGGAGGAGGAAAGAAGAGGATGGAGGAGGAGAGGGTCTGGAGGAGGAGGATTGAGGAGGACAGAGAGGTCTGGAGCAGGAAGGCAGAAGAGGATGAAGGAGGAGGACAGAGGGGTCTGGAGGAGAAGGACTGAGGAGGACAGAGTGTGGAGGAGGAGGATGGAGGAGTAAAGAGGGGTCTGGAGCAGGAGGGCAGAGGAGGATGGAGGAGGAGGATAGAGGGGTCTGGAGCAGGAGGATGGAGGAGGAGGACAGATGGGTCTGGAGCAGGAGGAGGACAGAGGGGTCTGGAGGAGGTGGATGTAGGAGGACAGATGATTCTAAAGGAGGAGAGTGGAGGAGGACAAAGGGGTCTGAGGAAGGAGGATGGAGAAGGACAAAGTGGTCTGGAGGAGAAAAGAAAAGAGAGGTCTGGAGGATGGAGGAGGACAGAGGGCTCTGAAGAAGGAGGATGGAGGAGGAAAGAGGGGTCTGCTGGAGAAGGACGGAGGAGGACACAGGAGCCTGGAGGAAGAGACAGAGGGGTCTGGAGGAGGAAGATGGAGGAGTAAAGAGGGGTCTGAAGGAGAAGAGAAAAAAATCGTATTGAGGAGGAGGAGGACAGAGGGGTCAGAAGGAAGATGGAGGAGTAAAGATGGGTCTGGAGAAGGAGGACAGAGTGGTCTGGAGCAGTAGGATGGAGGAGGACAAAGGGGTCTGGAGGAGGAGAATGAAGGAGGACAGAGGGGTCTGGAGGAGGAGGACAGAGGGGTCTGAAGGAGGGGGATAGAGGAGAACAGTGCAGGGGTGGGATTAAGCCGATCTGAGAAGAAGCAGTGTGTGGCAGTATTAATATACAATGTGTGTCAGGGTTCTTTTCAGGGGGCACAGTGTTTGGCAGTGTTATATTAATTATTTTTTTCATGTAGAGGATAAGAATCTGCTGGCAAAGTGAGGAGGCAACAATGTCTGGACGTCATACTCTGCAGAGAAGATGTAGCTGGATGAAGTCCTGGCGTCTGGACCAACAGAGAAGAAGTCACTTAGGTCACTGATATATTCTATTCTCCTGACTGTCCCATCAGATGTAGTGACTGATATTGTGTATTCTTCTGACTGTCCCATCAGAGCTGTAGTCAATTTTAAGTTCTGCAGGGATGATGGATCAATCTGTGGCTCTCCAGTTGTAGCAAAACTACAACTCCCATAATTCCTGAGGCTCTCCAGACATGATGGGAGTTAAAGTTTTACAACAGCTGGAAAGCCACCTAAACTGAGGTGATCAGTCGGGGGTCTCAGCAATCGGACCGCCACCCAAAAAATGGGCTGCTTATTCTAAAATGCCCAGGCCTATTTTTGGTCCCAGTCCCGCCCTGTATACTATAGATTATTATATAGATTATTATTATTAATTACATTTCAGTATTGATGGTACACGATCAGAAGAATACACAATGATATAAGTGACTCACTTACCTGGTCCAGACCGCCATGATTTCCCTCTGCAGAGTCTGGTGCTCAGACATCATTGGCTTTTCATTTTGTCAGCAGATCCTCATCCTCTATATGAAGACAATAATTAATACACTCTGTCACATACTGTTCCATATCAATAAAGGGCCTACCTAAAGTCTCATGGGCCCCAGGACAAAATGTACCATGTTCCCATTCACCCCCCTAATCAGCATGCCCCAGATCCATCCACACCAGCCCCCCATAAGCATATCTCTTATACATCTACACTAGCCCCCCCATAAGCATGTCTTCCATACATACACACAGTGCCCCCATCAGCATGTCCAAATCCTTACACACCATGTCCCACTCTGCTCAGCATGTCCCAATCCCTACACACAGTGTCCTCGATCCCTCTTCTTCAGGTTAATCATTAACACACGATGAGAACGACTCCCTGGGAAATGCGCAATTTCCCTCTGCTCCCAAAGGTAAGACTGGTAAGACTGGTATGGCCTGGCTACAGAACTGTGAGATAGATAGATAGATAGATAGATAGATAGGAGATATTATGCCCTCTACGATCCCACTATGCCAGTGTTTCTCAACCACGATACCTCCAGCTGCTGCAAAAGTACAACTTCCAGCCAGGGCCGGATCATCATTGGTGCTCATGGAGCGTCTGCTCCGGGGCCCCGTGCCCACAGGGATCCCTCGTCACATTCGGGACATCCCAGTGTCCCGAAAAATCTTTTCAGGACACAAGGATGTCCTTGTTACCTCTCTGCGGCCCTGCGTTAACTTTAAAAACGCAGGGGCTGCCGGGAGGTAGTGCTCGCAGGGACGTCACTGAAGTCCCGTGTGTGCGCCCATAGAAGAGCAGAGTGGAGCGGAGTAGTGAGGAGGACGCGCGCATGGTAAGTCACCACTCACCAGCATGTCATCTTCAGTGTTCCGACCACTGCTCCTCTCCAGTCCCGGGACCTACTGCCATGTCCCATAGGCCATAGCAGTAGATCGTGACCCCGGAGGAGTGGTGGTCAGAAAACTGGGGCAGTAAACAGGCATACAGCCTCCAGCCATACACTGTATATGGCTGAAGGCTGTATGTCTGTGGGGGAACTGTACTGCACCCCTAATGTGGGGGAACTGTACTGCCCCCCTAATGTGGGGGAACTCTACTGCACCCCACATGTGGGCGAACTCTACTGCAGCCCTAATGTAGGGGAACTACAACCTAATCTGGGGGAACTACACTGCACCTAATGTGGGGGAACTGCCGGGGGGGCCCATCATAATGAAGTGCTCCGAATTCCATGCAGCCTTAATCTGGCCCTGCTCTCAGCATGTCCAGACAGACAAAGACTGTGGAATGCTGGAAGTTGAAGTTTTGCAACGTCTGGAAGCACCATTGTTTGGAAACACTGCTCCACTTATGGACTCCATCCTCCGCCTGTCCCCCATTATTTTACACAGTGTTCCCCTATCCCGCAATACAAGGGTGCCTTCAGCTGCTGCAAAACTATAACTCCCAGCATGCCAGACAGCTAAATGTTGTCTGGGCATGCTGGAAGTTGTAGTTTTGCAATATGGGGAAACACCCTGGCTGGGAAACACTGCTCCACTTAGTGACCCCCATCTTCAGCATGTCCCCCATTCTTCCAACAGTGCCCCCATCCCCCTATACCAGTGTTTCCCAACCAGGGTGCCTCAAACTGCTGCAAAACTATAACTCCCAGCATGCCAAATATACATTGCCCCCCTAACCCCCCCCCCCCCCCCCCATCCCTAACATTTTTAAATCTTACCTGGGTAATAGCTTGACTCTTCAGAAGGAGACTGCACAGCAGTCAAAAGACAGGGGTGGAGCCACAGGTGAGCCAAGAATCCCCTGTACACCCTGGGGCCCTCACCCTCCTCCTCCAGCACTTCTCTTCCTTGCGGAGCTGCATCGATGAGTCTGTGTGCCCCAGAGATGCAGCTATGGGCAGCAAGGAGGAGGCACCACAAAGTGTAGTGGCAGGGGGCCCTAGGGGCCCCCCAGGATATGGGGCCTGGTCGCTATTGCGACCCTTGTGACCTCTATAGCTACGCCACTGGCAGAAGAACTATGCTGAGTTCTAAAAAAGTTTTTCCTGGGGAACAGAGCATGTGAAGTATGGAATTATAGAAAATGTATAAGGCATTCTAAGGGCCAAACTGCCCATCTTGCAATTCTGCAAATGCCAGATTGGCCGATCCCTTCATCTCTGTCTTCTCCAGCACTTCAGTCACTATGTAGATAAATACTGAACTTGTTTTATGACCTACTTTTAATTTACTGCCCCTGTTAATTTGCATTGTTTGTTCACTGCACTTCCTGATCTGCTTGCTGGGGTCGGAACACAAGATCCTCAGTAAATGAGTAAACATAGAAAGGGAGATTTAGCAAAACCTGTGCAAAGGAAAAGTTGCCCAGTTGTCCATAGCAACCAATCAGATCGCTTGTTTCATTTTGCAGAGGCCTTGTTAAAAATGAAAGAAGCGATCTGATTGGTTGCTATGGGCAACTGGGCAACTTTTCCTCAGGACAGGTTTTGATAAATCTCCCCCAATATGTTTTGGCAGATAAGAACCATTTGGCCCATCTAGTCTGCCCAATAATCTGATATATCAATAGTCCCTGGCACTATCTTATATGAAGGATAGCCTTATGCTTATCCCATGCATGTTTAAACTTCTTCACTGTATCTGCAGTGACCACTTGTGCAGGAAGGCTATTCTATGCATCCACTACTCTCTCAGTAAAGTAATACTTCCTGATATTACTTTTAAACCTTTGCCCCTCTAATATAAAACAATGTCCTCTTGTGGTAGTTTTTTTCTTTTAAATATGCTCTTTACCGTGTTGATTACCTTTATGTATTTAAAAGTCTCTATCATATCCCCTCTGTCTCTTCTTTCTTCCAAGCTATACATGTTAAGGTGTTTAAACCATTCCTGGTAAGTTTTATCCTGCAATCCATGTGTGGTGATGCCAAAGTTGTGGTGTTACCATGGGGTGTGAATGGTGTAGGTGGATGGGGCAGATGGTATAGCCCAGGGGCAAGGTGTTATCAACCCCTAATGTTCATGATGCCAGGGCGTGGTTTTCCTGGTAACCACCCGAACGGTGGTACTGCTATACCAATGTTAGGCAGGGCAATAATAGTCCAAGACGAGGTAAGGGTTAAAGGTATAACTGAGGTTAGACAGTTGTTAAAGTCTTTAGAGCTAGGCTAGAATCCCAGAGAGTTGACCAGTAACACGGACAAGGCCTTGCAGGGACTTGCAGTACTTTTGGGTTAGACTTCAATACAGCCACTCTGACTATAATTTACTTGACTAGTGACTTGGATGCCATTTCAGAGCTTGCAGTACTGCAGCAGGACTCTGCCTCTGACCGCCAGGGGAGTGTCTGCTCCAGTAAGGAGGGAAGAAGGAGTGCAGGGCAGGCTAGACAGGTACTGGTAGTGGGAGACTCATTTATTAGGGGGACAGACAGGGTGATCTGTCACAAAGACCAGGATCGCCGAACAGTGTGTTGTCTTCCTGGCGCTCGAGTTCGGCACATCGCTGATCGGGTTGACAGGTTGCTGGGTGGGGCTGGAGAGGACCCAGCAGTCATGGTACATATTGGCACCAATGACAAAGTAAGAGGTAGGTGGAGTGTCCTTAAAAATGATTTCAGGGACTTATGCCGCAAGCTTAAGGCAAGGACCTCCAAGGTAATATTTTCAGAAGCTGGTGTAGGAAGGAGGGGTTTGGATTCATGGAGAACTGGGCTGACTTCGCTGTCGGTTACCGGCTCTACCATAGGGACGGGCTGCACCTCAATGGGGAGGGTGCAGCTGTGCTCTGGGAGAAGATGGCTAGAAGGGTGGAGGAGTGCTTAAACTAGGGACTGAGGGGGAGGGAACCTATAACATAGTGGGGGAAGACAGTGTAGATAGAGAGGGGGGACTTAGTAATGTACCTGGGGGTGGAACAGAGGGGGGGGGGTTAGAATAGTTAATACGGATAGGCTTCATAGGAAGAAAAAACATACACCATTGAATTGCATGATAACTAATGCCAGAACTCTGTCCAATAAAACTGATGAACTGGAGTGGTTGATGTCTGAGGAAAATTATGACATAGTGGGTATAACAGAGACTTGGTTGGATGATAACTGTGACTGGGCGGTCAACATACAGGGTAATTTAGGGAGGATCGGACAAAACAGAAAGGGGGAGGAGTTTGTATGTGAAATCAAGTATGAAGGCCCCACTGTGGGAGGATATATGGGAGGGAGACGATAATGTGGCGGCATTATGGGTAGAAATATATGGAGATAAAAATAAAAAAAATCTGATAGGGGTTTGTTATAAGCCACCAAACATAATGGAAGAGGCAGAAGATCAATTACTGAGGCAAATAAACAAGGCAGCAAATCAAAATGATGTGGTAATAATGGGGGACTTTAACTATCCTGATATAAACTGGGAGACTGAGACCCGTGAATCTCATAAAGGAAACAGGTTTCTGACTATAGCTAAAGACAATTATCTGTCCCAAATGGTGCAGGGCCCGACCAGAGGGGGCGCCCTACTAGACTTAATATTAACCAACAGACCTGACAGAATAACTAATGTGCAGGTAAAAGGACACCTGGGAAATAGTGATCATAATATAATACCTTATAACTTATTCTTCAATAAGGGAATCTCTCGAGGGGCCACAAAGTTTGGCAAAGGCAAAGTTTGATCAACTCAGAGAAACCCTTAACAATATAAAATGGGATATTGTCCTCATAAACAGGAATACTGACACTAAATGGGAGACTTTTAAAGATATCTTAAATTATCACTGTAATAAATATATACCTTATGGGAATAAAAGGGTCAGAAATAAAAGAAAACCAATATGGATGAATAAAAACATTAAAGGGGAAATAAAGCACAAAAATAAAGCATTTAAAATACTAAAACAGGACAACAGTGAAGAAGCATTAAAAAGCTATAGAGAAAAATTTTAAATATGTAAAAAAACAAATAAAAGCCGCAAAAATAAATACAGAAAGACTCATTGCCAAAGAGAGTAAAACTAACCCCAAAATGCTCTTTAACCCCTTAAGGACCCAGCCATTTACACCTTAGGACCCGGACATTTTTTGCACATCTGACCACTGTCACTTTAAACATTAATAACTCTGGAATGCTTTTAGTTATCATTCTGATTCCAGGATTGTTTTTTCGTGACATTCTACTTTAACACAGTGGTAAAATTTTGTGATAACTTGCATCCTTTCTTGGTGAAAAATTCCAAAATTCGATGAAAAATGAGAAAATTTTGCATTTTTCTAACTTTTAAGCTCTCTGCTTGTAAGGAAAATGGATATTCCAAATATTTTTTTTAATTCTCATATTCAATATGTCCACTTTATGTTTGCATCATAAAATTGACATGTTTTTACTTTTGGAAGACACCAGAGGGCTTCAAAGTTCAGCAGCAATTTTCCAATTTTTCACAAAATTTTCAAACTCACTATTGTCTTCATCTTAGAAATACCCCACAAATGACCCCATTATAAAAACTGCACCCCCAAAAGTATTCAAAATCAGACACCAGTGCCAGCTCTACAGCTACAGAGGGGTCAGTGATCCCTGTACCAGTCCACCCTGGATCGCAGGCAGTTGGCCTGGATCCACAGAGACTGTTTAACAGCACAGGAGCAAGCTCAGACGGTGCGGCTCCCCAGATGGAGAATTTTACACCGGGAGATGGAGCGGTCAGCTCATCTCCCCAGCGCAAGAGGTTGCAACCAGATGAAGAGGCAGTTGACCTCCCTCTCCACCTACTGAGCACAGCCCCAGCTGAAGCGCCGGCTTCAGGGCAGAGTCCTATTATACTCTGCTCAACAACGAATACTGCAGCTACAGAGGGAACCGTGATCCCAACACTGGTACAGCCGGGATCGCAGGCAGTCGGCCTGGATCCCCAGCGGCTGTTTAACTGTACTGGTGAAAGCACAGTTGGTGCAGCTCCCCTGCTGCAGAATTCCATATTGGGAGATGTAGTGGTCGGTTTACCTCCCCAGCGCCAGACATTGCAAACAGGTGAGAAGGTAGTCGACCTTCCGCTCCACCTAGTGATCACTTCTCTGGCTGAAGTGCCAGCATCAGGGCAGAGTTTTGCTACTATCTGCCTAGCACTAAAGACTGCAGGCAGGTCTGCAGTTACAGATGGGACTGTGGTCCCTGCATCGGTCCAGTCAGGATCCCAGTCGGTTGACCCGGATCCCCAGCGGCTGTGGAACAGTACAGGGGCTGGCACAGTTGGTGCGGCTCCTCAGTGGCAGATATTGTAACCGAGTGAGAAAGCAGTCGGCCCCCTGCCCCTTCAACTGGTGACAGATGGAGTTTTCCTTTGGGAAAGGTTGCTTGGGAGGGGCTCGAAAGCTAGCCTCCTTCCCACAGACTATGGGCCAGGCCAGGCCTTCCCCCTCCCCTGGCCGGGGAAGGGGGGAAAAGCAGAAACATTTTCTGAGGGGAGCCCCAGTAAGCTTCATACTGGGTTTGCTGGTATTGGATTACATTGTTGCCGCACACCCCAACCAAGAGGAGGACCAGGACAACTGCGTCTGGTGGTTGAAGCCCGGACAGCCCCAAGTGGATCCGTTGGGATCGCACCGGGTCTGCCGTTTTATTAGGGGGGAGCACTGTGACGGATCCTAGAGTCACCCTACCTACTTGGATGGACTTTGGGACATCGCTATTTGTACCCCTCAGTTGATGTTGTCCAGTGACATAAAGCTCAGAGTTAAAATACTTGTATTTACTGTTGTCATACACTTTCTGCACATGGTCCACTTTCGGTGCACAATACACCCTTTTGCACATGGTCTACCTTTTGCACACTGTCGACCTTTGTGCACACGGTCCACCTCCTTTACACAATACACCTTTTGCACACGGTCCACATTTTGCACACGGTTCACTTGTTGCACACGGTTCACCTTTTGTACAATGCACTAATTCTACACATGCTTCTCCTTTTTCCACACAGTCCGACTTCTGCACACCTCCAACTTTTGCACTCAAGGCACTGTATAGGGAGAGCTATTTTTATTGGATTATCTCCCAGACTCGCTGTCACCTGTATTGTCTTTACTGACCCTTCCCCATGTGATGTCCTTCCTATAAAAGAAGACACTTGTTCCACAATAAAGAGTTCTGATTTTATACCTGACGACTGGTGTTGCCTGGTTCTTTGGGTACAAGGATTCAATAATCTCTAGTTCTGCCTGGGGATATTGCCTGTGATATGCTGGGGCTTGTCATCCGAAAGGAGAAGTCAATTTGGCGGAGTCAGTCCGTCACAGGGGGAATCTCTGGATGTCGTATATCTGGATTTTTCCAAAGCATTTGATAAGGTGCCACATGAAAGGTTGGTGCATAAAATGAGAAGGATCGGGCTGGGGGACAATGTGTGTAAGTGGGTAAGTAACTGGCTCAGTGATAGGAAACAGAGGGTGGTTATTAATGGTACTTATTCTGATTGGGTGGCTGTTACTAGTGGGGTACCACAGGGGTCCGTCTTGGGTCCTGTTCTGTTTAATATATTTATTAATGACCTTGTAGAGGGTTTGAATAGTAAAGTAGCAATCTTTGCAGATGATACTAAACTCTGTAAAGCGGTAAACACAATAGAGGACAGTGCACTGTTAAAACTGGATCTGGATAGGTTAGAGGTTTTGGCTGGGAAGTGGCAAATGAGGTTCAACACTGATAAATCTAAGGTAATGCACATCGGAAGGAAAAATCCGGGCTTGGATTATGTATTAAATGGGAGAACACTTGGGACGACTGACATAGAAAAGGACTTAGGAGTCTTAGTTAACAGTAAATTTAGCTGTAGTGACCAGTGTCGGGCAGCTGCTGCCAAGGCTAATAAAATCATGGGGTGAATCAATAGGGGCATAGATGCCCACGACAAGGAAATAATTCTACCGCTGTACAAATCACTAGTCAGACCACACATAGAATGCTGTGTACAGTACTGGGCCCCAGTGTACAAGAAAGATATAGTGGAGCTTCAGAGGGTTCAAAGACTGGCAACCAGGGTAATACGGGGAATGGGAGGACTACAGTACACAGAAAGATTATCAGAATTAGGGTTATTTAGTTTAGAAAAAAGAAGGCTTAGGGGCGACCTAATAACTATGTATAAATATATCAGGGGGCCATACAGAGATCTCTCCCATGATCTATTTATACCTAGGACTGTATCAATAACAAGGGGGCATCCTCTACTTTTAGAGGAAAGAAGGTTTCTACACCAGCACAGAGCAGTGAGACTGTGGAATTCTCTGCCTGAGGAGGTGGTCATGGTGAACTCTGTAAAACAATATAAAAGGGGTCTGGATGCATTTCTGGAGAGTAATAACATCGCTGGTTATGTATACTAGATTTATAGGGACAGAACGTTGATCCAGGGATTTATTCTGATGCCATATTTGGAGTCGGGAAGGAATTTTTACCTCTAGTATGAGGGTTTTTTGCCTTCCTCTGGATCAACTCAGTAGGGACTCATTGGGGATACAGGTTGAGCTTGATGGACTCTGGTCTTTTTTCAACCTCATGAACTATGTTACTTTGGTAGAGACAGCAGACATAGATCAGTTGATTAACTGACAATGTGGCTGGCGTGCAGGCTTTATGGCCTCCAGGTGAACTGGACACAGGATCTGTGATGTCTGTGCTTTGCTGTTCCTCAGGATCTAAGAGTGAGATTGCAATGGCTCCCCCTCTTATAAAAGGGGGCTGAGCAAGAAGCTCATAGGTCAAGCTGCAGATCAGGTAGTCAACTGGTGCTCTCTGGGTAACATAACACATCATGGGAACATAACTGGTGATATCTCCAAAGGTCCTTAAAGGTCCTTTATACTTTATATACCTATACATAATATTATGCACTATATTTACAATGCTATACATAACATTATGCACTATATTTACAACACTATACATAGCCTTAGACTTACTACTATGGGGGAGACGCTGCAGGAGAGCCTCTAGGACAATGAGGGACTACACCTGACAGGGCCTAAGTAATGTACAGGAGTATATCCTGTACTGGGACGCAACAAACCCCCCTACTTATCCGAAGTCGCCCTCAACGAATGGTCCTGTAAGGCTTGAGTGTCGAATCGGCCTTGGAACCGAATGCAGTCCTGGAGCATTGTAGTTAACGTCCAGGCTGTAGTTTGGTTTGAGAGACTGACAACACTGTAGACTCTTCATATAATTGCCCATAAATGTCCATACATGCTCTAGTAGATTTGCATTAAACAGAGAATAACAATATACCTATGACTAATACTGACAGTTGACTATGCATGACAATACTTTATACATTACTAGACATTTGGCGGACTTTATTGCCGGAGGCTTTCTGCCCAATGCCTTGGCTGCTGGGGTCCCTTGGCATTACACACTTCTCCCCAGAACACTATTTATAGTTAATGCTAGACATTTTATCTAGCTAGTACAATCCAGTAAACTTCGTGGGTGGCAGGGAACTCTATGGCACTGATCGGAACAGACGCAATCCAGGTGTATAAATTCAGGTAAAATGCTTTTATTCGACCAAGATGCAACGCGTTTCACTGCGCAGGCACAGTTCCTCAGGCTTGACAATCACAGATCCGGACAGGGTTATATATCCAAAATTTAACCCTTTACATACAAACAAAAATGAAATTTACAAAGAACATCAAATCTGTTTAAAATCCATGTTCTATATTACAAAAGAGCAACTAACAAAGATTATAGAACATATGAAAAACAAGGAATGAATAAAAAGGTGTCAAATGGTGTAAAAAAAAACGCTAGTGCGTGTGCATACCAAAGCGATTTACATGCAAGACAACATATTAGTGTATATTGCACTATAGTTTCAAAGAAAAAACTGTGGATAACAGATGATAATCATGCAGCAAAAAACAACATGGTGTAAAATAAGAAAAAAAAATATATATATAATATATATATATATATATATATATATATATTTGTGGTCAGATTATTCACCGTGAGCGTATATTAAATTACAATATAACACACCTTAACATAATGACACATAACTAAAGCCTGATGTGTGCCCTGCCGGCAGTATGGGGTTAACCTAAGGTAAGAAGAGGGCAAAAGACCAGATCGTTTAGTATTGTTTTAATGATGCAAGTATGAATCAAACATCAGCAAGTTTACAGAAAGCTTGAGCCATTTCGACATGAGGATCAGGTATATATCGCTGAAAACATGGCGATTTCCAGCGGCCCAGTCTTTTAATTATATGGGCGGGAACCCCATGTCTAGAGGCCGAGGAGGCTGCCCCCATCCTAAAAGAGTGACCGGTAATGGAAGATGCGTTAAATCCCGCACTACGAGCCAAGATCCTGATATGGCTCACGAAATCTTTGGAGGAGAGCGGCTGCATAGGAAAAGGTAGTAGGGGGGAATCGGGAGCTTTATTGCTTAATAGTCCAAGAAGTTGCTGAAGAACTCTCACCGGGCACCAAGGATTTTGGGTAGGGAAATATTTCACCTGAACCTGTTTGTCCTGCTGAGTTTTGGTGCAATCCAACAAAAGTGTGTAACCATTCTCTGAAGGTATAAGGTGTTTGACCAAAAGGGCCGTGGAATTGTAACTGGTTTTGGTAAATTCCCCGGGTCTCAAGAACCCAAAATAACTTAAATACAGGGCTGCTTTCAACACAATGCTGGCGGAAAACCCAAAAGGGTGGTTGCCTAATGTGCGACTAAATTGTTGAAACATAGCTGCAGATAACGGAGCTCTGGACGGTGATTTAGGCTTCTCTGATTTTTGGATACCCTTCAAAGCCGCCTTGACCGGATGTGCACTTGAAATGGAAGGGAGATCAGGATACCTGAGGGACCAATGACGTTGGATGCCAGAGAGATATAACCTTATGGAACTGTGTGATAACTTTAGTGAAAAGTGGCAAAAGGAAACAAATGCTAAAATGTAGGATATGTCCATAGGTTGAGGTGAGGGGTGAGTATGAAGAAATTGCAAAAAAGTGTCCCAAGCCAGTTTGTACGACCTAGCAGTATTTTTAGCAAGGGACAGGTTGATCAACTTCATGGCTCCGTCATAATGCCTGTCTAATCCAGCCTCCAAGTATTGAATGGGGGTATTGGTGTAGCTTGGCGGAATACCTGGAGATTAAAGCGAGACAGCGCGTCAGCGGCTACGTTCTTCCTCCCTTCTATGTGGACACATTCTACGTGGAAATTCCTTAGTAAGGCAGTATGAGTTAGCCTGCGGAGAAATGCCATTATGTGTAAGGACTTGGACCTCCCCCTACAAATGATGTCGCGAATGGCCATGTTGTCCATGTGAAACACTATAGTCTGCCCTTGCCATAAGTGGCCCCACGTCATGGCCGCTGCTACTATTGGAACAATTTCGAACAAAGCTGACGTGGAAGAGAACCCTGGTAAGGCCAGCAACTCCGAGGGCCATGACCCGGCAAACCAATGCGTCTTGTGTATGGCCGCAAAGCCCGCTGATGCTGCGGCATCGGTGATAACAGTAGGAGAATGCTGGTTGGAACTGGGAATAAACATGGATATTCCGTTCCATGATGTCAAATATTGGTCCCACATAGCCAAATCTGCTCTAGCAGCCTGGTCAAGGACCACTGGAGAATTGGCATCGGGAGCTGTTGGAAGAAGGGCATGTAATCTGGACACGAAAGCTCTGCCCTGAGGAATGATCCTCATTGCAAAATTTAACATACCCAGAAGGCTCTGGAGTTGCTGCCTATTAGACACCAGGGAGCATGCTAAATTGTGGATGACTGTTCGAATCCGATCCAGCTTATCTTGTGGGAGACTGACTTCCATGCCGACTGTATCTAAAGTGACCCCTAAGAAAGTGATGGAAGTTGCCGGGCCTTCTACCTTCCTCTCGGCCACCGGGACATTGAGACAGTGAAAAACGTGGAGAAGCGTTTCCAGATTCCTGGGCACATTGACTGGGCTTTCTAGTAAAAGGAAATCATCTAAATAGTGTAGGACATTGGGACTTGACCATTGATTAACTAAAATCCATTCCAAAGCCGATGCAAAGGAGTCAAACAGCCAAGGGCTGCTTTTGGATCCAAAGGTAAGACGAGTGGCAAAATAATATAGGCCATCCCACTTGATCCCGTGCCACTGCCACAACTCAGGACGTATAGGCAATAATTTGAAGGCATCCGAGATGTCAGCTTTGGATAGCCATGTGCCAGGACCTAGGTTCAATATTTTTTGAATTGCCATGTCAACTGATGTATACTTCAATGACACTTCTTCTGACGGTATTAATGAATTGAGGCTTGGAACGGCGGATGAATGAGGTGCGGACAAGTTGTAAATCAATCTGAATTTATTTGAAAATTTTCCACAGGCTACCCCTATCGGACTGACCCTCCACTGGTTGAAGGGAGCCCTGGGAAAGGGGCCGATCACAAACCCTTTGTGAATCTCCTGCCTCAATAATTCTGATACCACCTCACGATTATTTTCAGCTGACTGAAGGTTTCTACATTCAAAAGTATCATGCGGCAGGCATACTAACCCAGTGTGGAAACCCTGGATGAAACCCTGACACAAAAATTCTACAAAACCCTGGTCTGGATGATCCTGCAAAAAAGACCTGAGAACCTCGGCATTCACCCCGTCTAGTCATGCATCGGCCCCGGATTTTTTCGGGCACTGGCTTTTGGGATGTGCCCTGTGGCAAATGCAACAAATATGTAGCAACCTGCACTGGCTAAAACGGCAGGATGAAAAATTGAAATTATTACAGATTTGTGCATTTCCAAGATAATGCACTGGTCTACCCAGCTTGTCGACAGCGGGGCCTGCCTGTGCTTTAGGTGCTGGTCCCCCTTCCACAGATGATGTGCCCGCGACTGCGTTTGGGCACCAGTTTGTGCCATGTGTGGATGACTGACAGATGCCACATAGGGAAGCTCTGAGACTGGCCAAGTGCCTGCAAAAGAGCTCTGTGTCTAACACTGCCCAATTTGTACCCTGCTGGAATTGCGACAAGGTGGCCGCCGCTTTTGCTGAGAAGGACCTGTGATAATCATAAAATTATGTACCACCGTACTTACACCCCAGGTCCACTAGTTTGTGTAAGTACTGGTCCAACTCAATTCTCCTGTTTGGATTGGCGGCACAGAGAACATCCCTGTACAGACCAAATGCTAAAATGAACTTCCTGCCTATTTAATTTCCTGCCTAGCCTAGGGTCTCTGGCCTTGACCGTCACTGAGACCTCCCCACAAGCGAACGTCTTATGGTCCAGCACGTCCTGTGAGGCCACCAGGAGGGATGCCAAATTAACGTCCTTGCCATCCAAGATGTCCTTCCTGATGACCTCAGGGATGAAGTGTGCCGGGATGAGACTTACGGAGGAACAAGACGTACCTGGAGAAGGACCCCCTGGAAAGACTGAGACCATGGATGCCCCAGCCTCGACCACTCTTGGAGTTGAAGTGGTGGCTGGACCCGAGATGGCAATGGGAGTAGGGATAGAGGTGGATCCTGAAGGGCCAGCAACTACGGCCGAGATCCCTGGCACAGCAGCTGCCTCTGCGGACGAGGAAGAAGCTGGAATGGCCTGACTGGCCCGGGCTTCCAAAGCCCCCAGTCTACCCTGCACCTCCTGCATGGATGATGACAACTTATCCAGAGCTGAAAGAATCTTATCTAACGATCCTGACTCTTGGTCTACCCGATCAGCCGGACCCGGGGTTTCCTGAGAGCTTAAGAGTCTGAATAGCTTGGCTTTTCTAGCGGTTGCCGGAAAGGGGATACCTCGGCGGCGTAACTCTGCAACAATCTTGGGAATAGTCCAAGTCCTGAATGATAGGACACTCCCTTTATTGGTAGATCTGGCAGGCGAAGATCTGGCAATCAAAGATCTGGCCGGCGAAGATCTGGCTGGAGTTGCGGCCCCTTCCATACTTCCCGAAGCCACAGACATCACCTTAAATAATGAAATAGTTCCCCGTCAGAGAAGTGTAATTTAAACTATCCTCCCATAGACAAAAAGAGACAACATGAGGCGCGTGGATTGAAAACAATCTGCCTCTAGAAGTGAAATGACAAGACTGGTGAACTAACTAAGCCAGTTTACAAGGCGCGAGGACTGACGTGGCAATCCACCTCTACTGGCTGAATCCCCCCCTCCCCTATTTAGCAATATCGTGAACCCTGCCCCCCCCCCCCAACATGAGGCATCGAGGACTGACCCGGCAGTCCACCTCTGAACGAGGAAAGCCAGAGTGGCTGAAGTAACCCACGCCCCACTTCCCCTCCCTCCAACCGAAGTATATACCAAATTGTACTTACGCCGTGTGATAGATCCGCAACCTGCAGGAAACAATAAATTAAAACTAAAATCAGCTGACTATCTGTAAGCGCAAACATACCCTTGATAATAAAATCCTATATGGTACCTGAACCTGTAGGGATGGTAAGTAGAGTTGACTGAGTTGATAGGGAAGCAGAGGCTGCCTAAACGAAACAAGTATAAATAACGAAAATCGTAACCCTGAGATACCGTAAAAGACCAGGCAGAACCTTAAGAATGTAAACAATTAAAGTACCTGTAATATAACCCTAAACACAATCAGTGTTTTAGAATTGATGCTGAGAGACAAGCATAGATGAGAGCGTGAGTTTCTGAAACAAGCAAACACAAGGAATCACTCTGGATAACATATTCATAAGACTAATCGACCAGAATATCCATATGGTATGACAACTCGGTGAGGTGCTAAATTAGAAGCAATTCCCATGTTACCAGATGTTTAGTATGAAGTATGGGAAACGTAGCAGAAAGTCAAGACTTGTGTACGGAATTAAGAACAACCTGAACAAGAGATCTGACAGCCAAAAACACAATCTGGCTCGGATGCAGTGCTGATAGTGCTGAAATGATAACTTACCGCGCCTGTGATATGTGCATAATGCCACGTGTACCACAGGGAACCCCCGTGTAACTGTTCGTATTTACGGAGACTATGTGTTACATAGGACTGCAGGTCCCATGATTGTATCAACTGAAAACCGTTCCACAGTTAGTTCTGTTAACTGAAATGTTGTATGGCTGTCGTATTTACCAGATGTGTGATCTGTCCTCAGTGATTTAACCCTATGTTGCCTGTGGTGTTGCCCAGGACTGCGATGCTACATGGGCTACATAGCCCCTCCCTCCCTTCCCCCCCCCAGTCAGCCTAAAAAGTGTGGCCTGACTAACCCCCAGGGTAACCGCGGAAAAAGGATTATGACAGTTGTGAATATATGGTGTGTATGTTGCTAGAACCTATCCTGTATACAGTAAACACAAGCGAATGGAAAGTAAGTGCTCCATGTGCCTCCCACAACTCATACAGTTCACAGGTATCATGGATGCTCATCAATGCATACCCTCCGGTGACACCCATCAATGCATACCCTCCGGTGGCACCCATCAATGCATACCCTCCGGTGGCACCCATCAATGCATACCCTCCGGTGGCACCCATCAATGCATACCCTCCGGTGGCACCCATCAATGCATACCCTCCGGTGGCGCCCTACAATGCATACCCTCCGGTGACACCCATCAATGCATACCCTCCGGTGGCGCTTCCCCCCCCCCCCATGTGCCATGATAAGTATGAAAAATGCCCCAACTATCTTAAATTCATAGTGTTACAACATGACCGCTCCACCCGAGAGCCGCTGTGGCGCAGCTTATGCAGCAGAACCTAATTAGTGCCGACTTGCAGCGGAGCCGTACGCCGGGAGGCCACGATCTTCCTCCCGGCCCCATGCCGACACCCACGTGACACCGTCTCCCCGGCAACCTAAGGAGACAGCGTGGTAATACGAGATGCCAGCGGTGTGGCATGACGGAGCTACCGAGCTCCCCCCCTCTGCAGCGGATCCCCAAAGAGGGTTAACATACGGGCCTGGCTCGGCAGCCTGACCGCCCCAGGAACCCCCGCTGAACAAAACCAAACAAAAAATAAATTTTGAAAACCAAGGCACGGTCCGACCGTGCCCTTACCTGACCCGAGGAAACTGGAAGCCGGAAGTGACGTGGGAGGATCCCACACGCGCAGAAACGAGCTGACTCGTACGCTACCCGGCACCTAGGGACCGAGGTAATTATAGTCCCCATAACTCCTCCCACAATTTAGATTAACCGCCAGAAGTCAATCCCTATATATATATATATATATATATATATATATATATATATATATATGAAAAAATCTTAGTAGTAAAATAAAATAAAAATAAAACAGAATACCGTAAATAAACAGGTAAATAAAATGAAAGAAATAAATAGACACATGCTCCACAGTCTGAAAAAACAACTACTGTGAGTTATTAGCTATTGAAATGTGTGAATGGATTATTTATCAAACGTTTTCAATTATTTCATTAAGCCCTGAGGGGGTTAATGTAGCTAATTTATATATTCAAAGGGATTCTCTGTTTATTAATTGTTGGTATCTATTTGATACATTATTTGGGATATTTTCAATAATTTTCAAACTGAGGGAATCTATTGATTTCTGGTGTGCAATGGCAAAATGTCTTGACAGACTGTGGAGCATGAAGCCATGTTTAATGTTCCACCTGTGCTTATTCATACGGGACCGCACTGTCTGAACAGTGCGGCCCATGTATTGCACACCACAAGTGCATGAAAAAAGATATACTGCATATTTTGTTTCATAATCATTGTTACCCTTGATTTTGTATGTTTTTTTTCGTTTGGGAAGAGATAAATTCATGTGTTAAATTTTTTATCAATGAGCAACATAGGCATCGGCTCCTGTCACGTGGACCACAACCAAAATCACGGGGGTTAGAAGTGCACATAAATTTTTCAGATTTTTTTATTCTACCTGGGGCGACTAAATTATGTAGATTCTTTGAGCGACTAAATATGGCACCTAGATCTTTGAGAATAGGGTCACTGCCAATTTTTCTTTATCATTTTCTTAATATTCAAGGCTTCACAATTATAGTTAGTTATAAAATTGGTTTTAAAGTTATGTTCAGTTTTTGGTTTATCTTTTTTAGTTATAACTTTTTATATGCATTGTACAGTATAGTCTTGGGATAGCCTTTTTCTAAAAATCGGCCCCTAAGGACAGCTGCCTGTGCGTCAAAGTCACTATCTAGAGTGCAGTTCATCCGGACGCACAGGTAGTGTCCGTTTGGTTGGTACTCAATAAGGAATCTTGATCGAAAAAATAACGGATAGCCTCCAATCCAAGATTACTACTAATGTTGGAATAAAGGGAGCACACGTCCAATGTCAAAAATGAAAATGTTGGGGTTAAATAAATATTTTGTAGTTTCTGTATGAGCTGTGTGGAATCACGTAAATATGAGGGGAGTTGAAGTACATATGGTTGTAGAAAAAGATCAACAAAATGTGAAAGGTTAGCAGTGAGGGAAGATGCACCAGAAATAATAGGGCGACCCGGGGGATCCTCTCTTCCACAAAAAATTTTTCTCTCTTCCACATTTTTATTATTTACCCAAATTACACAAGAATTTGCATAATTCCCCGGGTCACCTTATTATTTCTGGTGTATCTTCCATCACTGCCAACCTTTCACATTTTGTTGACCTTTTTCTCCAACCTTATGTACTTCAACTCCCCTCATATTTACGTGATTCCACACAGCTCATACAGGAAATACAAAATATTTCTTTAACCCCAACATTTTCTTTTTTCACATTGGACATGTGCTCCCTTTATTACAACATTAGTAGTAATCTTGGATTGGAGGCTATCCGTTACTTTTTCGATCAAGATTCTTTATTGAGTACAAACGAATCTCATTTTTATTGGATTCCATGTCTTTCATTCTAGAGCATAATATTTTTTCTTTTGATGATGCCATCACCAGGCAGACCAGGGGTTGTGCCATGGGGACTCATTTCGCCCAAAGTTACGCTAATTTGTTCATGGGGCAATTCGAGTCCCTAGTCATGGCGCAGCTCCCGGCTTTTAAAAATTATGTTTCTTTTTTTTCTGCGTTTTATAGATGACTTGTTCATTATATGGTCTGGAACGAAAACACAAGTGGAAGATTTTGTCCGCGAATTAAATCAAAATTCATGGGGGATTGAATTCACTATGCACTTTTCGAATGATTGTATTCAATTTTTGGATTTGGAAATTTACATAGCTTTTTAAATTATAATAGTGCCCACTACCCGAGTTGGCTACAGACAGTACCTGCGCATCCGGAAGAACTGCACTCTAGATAGTGACTTTGACGCACAGGCAGCTGTCCTTAGGGGCCGCTTTTTTTTAAAAAGGCTATCCCAAGACTATACTGTACAACGCATATAAAAAAGTAAAAAATTGTAAACAGTCTGATTTGGTTATAAATAGGATAAACCAAAAACTGAACAAATATTTAAAACCAATTTTATAACTAACTATAATTGTGAAGCCTTGAATATTAAGAAAATTATTAAGAAAAATTGGCATATTGTCAAGAGTGACCCTATTCTCAAAGATCTGGTTCTGTAAAATCCAGGTGTCACATTTAGACGCTCAAAGAATCTACATAATCTAGTCGCCCCAGGTAGAATAAAAAAAATCTGAAGAAATTATGTGCACTTCTAAACCCCGTGATTTTGGTTGTGGTCCATGTGACAGGAGCTCATGCCTATGTTGCTCATTGATAAAAAATGAAACACATGAATTTATCTCTTCCCAAACAAAAAAAACATACAACATCAAGGGTAACAATGATTGTGAAACAAAATATGCAGTGTATCTTTTGTCATGCACTTGTGGTTTGCAACACATGGGCCGCACTGTTCAGACAGTGCGGTCCCCTATGAATAAGCACAGGTGGAACATTAAACCTCGCTTCATGCACCACAGTCTGTCAAGACATTTTGCCATTGCACACCAGAAATCAATAGATCCCCTCAGTTTGAAAATTATTGAAAATATTCCGAATAATGTATCAAATAGATACCAACAATTAATAAACAGAAAATCCTTTTGGATATATAAATTAGCTACATTAACCCCCTCAGGGCTTAATGAAATAATTGAAAATGTTTGATAAATAATCCATTCACACATTTCAATAGCTAATAACTCAAAGTATTTGTTTTTTTTCAGACTGTGAGCATGTGTCTATTTATTTATTTTATTTATTCTGTTTTATTTTATTTCTAATATTTTTTCATATATATGTTTGTTTTTCTATAATCTTTGTTAGTTGCTCTTTTGTAATATAGAACATGGATTTTAAACAGATTTGATGTTCTTTATAAGTTTCATGTTTGCTTGCATGTAAAGGGTTAAATTTTGGATATATAACCCTGTCCGGATCTGTGAAAGCCATGTCTGAGGAAGCATCTTGGTCGAATAAAAGCATTTTACCTGAACTTATACACCTGGTTTGTCTCTGTTCCAATCAGCGCCATAGAGTTCCCTGCCACCCACGAAGTTTACTGGATTGTTCAAGTTTACAAGGGAAGGCTGCAGACGGAAAACCAAGCTTTCACTATCATTCACTACGTGCTGTCCATTGTTGTGTATGTAGTTGCACAACCGGAGTGGGTAAGAGACCATCGTTACCCCCGCCCCTGTCTGGCATTAGCATATGTGATCCTCCACAGGGAGCGCCTCTGCTTTGTATTTTAGATTTTATTTAGCTAGACATTTTTGTAGATAACATTCGAGGTTCTATTACCTTTGACTTTTTACGTGCTTCTGTAAGTAACAGGAATACCTTTTGGCCAGGAAAGCATCCTGAGAATGAGGACACAAGAAATATCACATTTGACATTAGGGACATATGACATTTGTGTGGACTTTGTGGTTGTTAGTGTTACAGTCCTACTGGACATGAAACAGGTGTACATGGATTTTATGTGTACTTTATGTGTACTGATGACTATGTGTAGTACACTGTACATGATGCTTAATCTTTGTATCTGGTGTATCTGGCTGGTATCTGACGTTGCATGGACCGTTGAGACCTATGCAGCACCACCTCTTGGGACTCAGGAACACCTACATCTTCAGGAGCTCTTGACTAAATTGGACTTGCAACAGGCTCTCCCTCTTCGGTGATTGAAGTAGGCAGTAACTCTGAACTAGCAGGACTTGAACTTGTAGACATGGACATGGGTGAAGCAGGTGGTCTGGAGACTGGAGTATAGACTGGCGCCAACGGTGACAGGACTTGAGCTGGTGAGGTGACCAGAGTTGGTTGCACTGGCCCATGAGTTGGCATAATACTGAAGATTGCGGGTTGGTTGGGAGAGAACAGGGGACATCCATGGTTGTAGTCTTGCTGTCACCTTTAGTAACATAGTAACATAGTTCATAAGGTTGAAAAAAGACCAGAGTCCATCAAGTTCAACCTATATGCCTAATGAGTCCCTACTGAGTTGATCCAGAGGAAGGCAAAAAACCCTCATACTAGAGGTAAAAACTCGTTCCCGACTCCAAATATGGTAGTCAGAATAAGTCCCTGGATCAACGTTCGGTCCCTATAAATCTAGTATACATAACCAGCAATGTTGTTATTCTTCAAAAATGCATCCAGCCCCTTTTTGAACTATTTTACAGAGTTCACCATGGCCACCTTCTCAGGCAGAGAATTCCACAGTCTCAGTCTTACAGTAAAGAACCCCCCATCTGTGCTGGTGTAGAAACCTTCTTTCCTCTAGACGTAGAGGAGTCCCCCTTGGTAAAGATACAGTCCTGGGTATAAATAGTTCATGGAAGAGATCTCTGTACAGTCCCCTGATATATATATATATATACATAGTTATTAGGTCTCCCCTAAGCCTTCTTTTTTCTAAACTAAATAACATTAATACTGATAATCTTTCTGGGTACTGTAGTCCTCCCATTCCCCGTATTACCCTGGTTGCCTGTCTTTGAACCCTCTCCAGCTCCACTATATCTTTTTTGTACACTGGTGCCCAGTAATGTACACAGTATTGTATGTGTGGTCTGACTAGTTATTTGTACAGCGGTAGAATTATTTTCTTGTCATGGGCATCTATACCCCCATTGATGCACCCCATGATTTTACTTGCCTTGGCAGCAGCTGCCCGACACTGGTCACTACAGCTAAATCTACTGTTAACTAAGACTCCCAAGTCCTTTTCCACGTCAGTCGTCACAAGTGTTCTACCAATGAACTCATAATCCCAGCCCGGATTTTCTTCCCTATGTGCATGACCTTACATTTATCAGTGTTGAACCTCGTCTGCCACTTCCCAGCCCAAGCTTCCAACCTATCCAGATCTATTTGTAACAGTGCACTGTCCTCTATTGTGTTTACCGCTTTACAGAGTTTAGTATCATCTGTAAAGATTGCTACTTTACTATTCAACCCCTCTACAAGGTCATTAATGAATATGTTAAATAGGACAGGACCCAAGACAGACCCCTGTGATACCCCACTAGTAACAGTAACCCAATCAGAATAAGTACCATTAATAACCACCCTCTGTTTCCTATCACTGAGCCAGTTACTTTCCCACTTACACACATTTTCCCCCAGCCCAATCCTTCTCATTTTATGCACCAACCTTTTATGTGGAACCGTATCAAATGCTTTGGAAAAATCTAAATATACGACATCCGGCGATTAACCCTGGTCCAGTCTGGAGCTCACCTCCTCATAAAAGCTGATCAGGTTAGTTTGACAGGACCAATCCCTTATAAAGCCATGCTGATATGGAGTCATACATTTATTGTTATCAAGAAATTCCAAAATAGCACCTCTTAGAAAACTCTCAAACAATTTACATACAACGGAGGTTAGACTAATCTATAATCCCCAGGGTTACCTTTTGGCCCCTTTTAAAATATTGACACCACATTTGCCATGCACCAATCTTGGGGAACCTTCCCTGTCACTATAGAGTCCCTGAATATTAAAAATAGGGGTCTGTCTATTACATTACTTAATTTCTTTAGAATACGGGGGTGAATGCCATCTGGACCTGGTGATTTGTCTATTTAGATTTTTTGTAGGCGGCGTTGTACTTCTTCCTGGGTTAGACAGGTGATCTGTACTGGGGAGTTTACCTTATCTTGCTATATTTTACCTGGCATTTCATTTTCCTCAGTGAATACAGTGGTGAAGAATTTGTTTACCGCATTTTTCGGACCATAAGGCGCACTGGGTTATAAGGCGCATTAAATGAAACAAAACTCTGATAGCACAGTGGAGGAAGAGGAAGCCAGCATGTTTCTGGCTAGAGGAAAAACTCCCCCACCTGAGCCCTGTATCCAGTCTGAAGGATTGCAATAAACCTACCCTGCTTGGTGAGTGCTGGCCTACTTGTCTTTCTTCTCCGTTGGATTTAAAACTCTGATAGCGTTGAGTTTGAAATCCATTTCGTAAGCATGTCTCTTAACAGGAGCCATTTTTGGGGCAGCGGGTATAGAAAATAAATGAATGCACACACCTCCTGACTATGATGGCCATAATGCCCAATCAAAGCAGTGCAGCTTTGTAGCTTACCAAAGCTACGAAGCTGCACTGCATGGATTGAGCATTACGGCCATCGTAGTCAGGAAGTGTGTGCATTCATTCATTTTCTATACCGGCTGCCGTGAGCGCAGTGTACCACATATCAGTTCTAGGTCAGAAAACACAGCAATACATTAGGCGCACCGCATTATAAGGCACACTGTAGATTTGTGAGAAAATTGAAGGATTTTAAGTGCGCCTTATTGTCCAAAAAATATGGTAATATATTTGCTTTTTCCTGATCCCCGTTAATTTTTTCTTCCTCATAATTTTTTAAAGGGCCTACACTTTCATTTTTAATCTTTTTGCTATTTATATAGTTAAAGAACATTTTGGGGTTAGTTTTACTCTCTTTGATAATGAGTCTTTCCGTCTCTATTTTTGCAGCTTTTATCTGTAGTTTTTTTTTACATATTTAGCATTTTTCTCTATAGCTTTTTAATGCTTCTTCACTGCTGTCAAGCTTTAGTAGTGTAAATGCTTTGTGTCATTTATTGCCCCCTTAACGTTGATATTCATCCATATTGGTTTTCTTTTATTTCTGACCCTTTTCTTCCCATAAGGTATATACATCTTACAGTGAGAATTTAAGATATTTTTTAAAGTACCGGTACGTCATGAGTCCGCTCCCGTTCTATAACGCGTCATAGCGGGTCGGGCCCGGCCTCTAACAACATAGACATGGACATAGACGCTTCTTGCAGCATGTGAATGAAGACTTGATTAAAGCACTCTCAGAGCCCATTCCCTTTAGGGGGATAAGCAGTCATCCGGAGTTACTTGCAGGCCTGGAATTGACACAGCTCCTGGAAGAGTTGGGCCTCAAAGGCCGTTCCTCAGTCCATTAGGACAGATTCCAGACACCCCAGGATTTGCACCCAATAAACATCTGGGCCGTGGTTTTGGCTGTGAGGTCAACAACCCACTTTGAGTAGTGATCCACCATGGTGAGAGCATAAGTGTATCCAGACATCGTAGGGGACAACTTGACATGGTCTAGGGCAACCAACTGGTTAGGCCTTTCACTCTGGATGGAATGGAGAGGTGCTCTGGTGTCCTTGCGCCCATTCTCAGTGATGTTGCAGACGGCACACTCCTTGCACCATTTCTCAATGTCGCTTTGCATCCCAATCCAATAAAATTTTCACCTAATAGTTGCTTCGGTCTTGTGGATTCCAAAGTGTCCCAACTGATCATGGTAGGCATTAAGGACCATCGGGGTACCAGGATCTGATGAAGTCGTTCACCTGAAACTGGATCCAAAGAGTTTCGGTACAACAGTCCCTTGTGTACGAACAGTTGCTTCCTCTATCGCCACAGACGCTTCAACTCGTAGTTGCTCTGGGCCCGGCGTAGACGGTTTGGTACCTTTTTAAACAAAAAGTAGTCCAACAGATCCCCCATGACTAGACTTTCATCCTGCAGTGTCTTCCAGGTATATAGGTCTTCCTGGACCTTCTCGGACCTGGATCCACCTTCTTCAAAGGTGGTCACAGTATTCTGACTTACAAATCTCTGGTAGAAGGGGGGCATCTCCACATCTTCCTACTCGTCTTCGACAGTGGTTCTTCGCTGGGGGCCATTCAGGATAGTACATCTGTGTTGACATTCAACTTGTCGCTTCTGTACTTGATGGAGAAATCATAATTGGCCAATCTGGAAGCCCAAAATTGCTCAATGGCACCCAGATTGGCAGTGTTCAGGTGGGCTAACAAATTATTATCTGTGTAGACAGTGAAGGGTGTATCTCAGTAATTCTCAGTCAAAGTCCAAACGAGGGCGAGGAGTTCAAGCTTGAAGGAGCTGTAATTGGCATCGTTCTTCTCTGCTTCATGCAGATTACGACTGGCATAGGCTATCACCCGCTCTTGCATCTCTTGAACTTGGGACAAGACAGCTCCCATACTTTCAAAGCTGGCATCGAAATATAACCGAAATGGGTGACTGTAATCCGGAAACGCCAGAATGGGTGGTTCGGTCAACAGGTGTTTCAGAGCTTGGAATGTTGTCTCTTGCTCCTTGACAGGTACCACAGGTAGCTTCCCACTATAGTTCTCCTTCGCCGTGCCCCTTAAGAGAGCTGTAAGGGGTTCTGTAACCTGGACGAAGTGAGGGATGAAGCAGCGGTAGTAGCCGGAAAAACCTAGGAAGCTCAGGACATCTTTCTCTGTGTGTGGGGTAGGCCAGTTCTTGACAAACTCCACCTTCTCGGGATTAGGCTGGATTCCCAAGTACACTAATCGGTAGTGTACCTGAAGTTTAAGGCACTTGGACGGCTTGATCTTCAATCCATGTTTGATGAGAACTTGGAAGAAGTCCGCCAAATGACCAAGGTACTCCTGGTAGGACTTGGAGTACACAATGACATCATGGCCCAAGCATCGCTCCATCAGCCGCTGGAAAGTAGCAGGGGCATTGCACGGCCCGAACGACATACTCTTGAACCCCATGGGTGTAACGAAGGCTGTCTTCTCTCGGTCTTCCACAGCCAGAGGCACTTGCCAATACCCACTGGTTAAGTCCAAGGTGGAGAAGTAAACGGTTGATCCAAGGGCGGTGAGTGACTCTTCGATTATTGGAAGGGGATAAGTGTCCTTATGTGTGACATTGTTCAGCTTCCTATAGTCGACACAGAAACGGATGGTCCCATACATAGTAACATAGTAACATAGTTCATAAGGTTGAAAAAAGACCAGAGTCCATCAAGTTCAACCTATAACCCTAATATATCCCTATTGAGTTGATCCAGAGGATCTTTTTGACTAAGACAAGGGGTGCCGCCCAGGAACTCTCACTTTCTTGGATGACATTCGCGTCCTTCATGTTGACTTGCATCTTCTTGACAGTTTGGTACATGCCTGGTGCGACCGTGCGGTGTCTTTCTTTGATAGGTGGGCTGTCACCTGTCAGAATCCGATGCTGTATCATGGACATACGTCCACAGTCTGTAGGATGCTTACTGAAAGCTTCTGGTACCTCTTGGCGACATTGATGACTCCCTTAAATTGATCCCTCGGAGTAATTTCATCTCCCACTTGAAGTTGTGCCCACCAGGGCTCACAGTAGAACCAGTAGTCACTTGGGCTGTCCGTTGCTGAGCAACCTTGCATTTTGATAGGATGTCACTTGACTCTCGAAGATACAACTGGGCGACCGGAGTGTATTTCGGTAAGACGGTAGCCACACTAGACAAATTGACTAGTCAGACAGGCACTCTCCCGTTGGTAACTGTGACCAGACTTCTTGCTTCTCGAACTAGAGGATGATCTTCTAACTGCATAGGCTCTATTAGGGCTTGGTAGTCCTGGTTTCTCACTCCAGGACGTGCACGGCACCAGAGGACTGTCTCTGTGTTGGGTTGCAAGGTTATCAACCTGATGTCTTGAATCTGCACTTTGCAAACTTCACCTTGCCTGTTGGCAAACTTCTGCCCTGCTTGGAGAACCTTTCAGTGGTGCTGCACAGCCCGTTGGCCTGAGGGTCACAGGTAGGGGAGAGAGGCATGCAAGGAATCTACAATGTAAGTGAAACAATGTTTCATGATATTCATCCCCAATATGAATTCTGCAGATCCCTTATCAGACACATCAGTTACAATCACTCCCTGTCCCCTGAGTACATGTTTCCCCAACTGGATGGTGGGCTCCCAATATCCATGTCTGGGTATTGGTTTCACATTACCTTCCACTACCCTGAAATGAACATCGTCAGGTTCACACAACAAATTAGCATTCCAATACTTTTAAAAAAACATCTTTGGTTATAGTGGACATTTGTGACCCTGTATCTATTAATTCCTCCAACTGGATACCTTTTACAATGACTTTTACATGGGGCGACATAAAGTGAGAGTCCCGACTTAGATGTTCTGGGTTCGGACCGGATGTCTGCTTTCCTGAGGCCCGGTCCGCGACCTCAGGGGAAATCCGTTTAAATCCCAACATTGTACTTTCCAATGTCCGGATTTGTTGCAGTAGGTACAAAAGGATCTTTGGGTCCCTGGTGGCCTATTAGGCGCATATGTGGTATCCCAGTACCGCATTTCATACGGTACTTATCTATTTATGGGTCCCCATAGCCAGAGTCCCTAGGACGTAGGGATCCCTGTAATCTAGTCTACCCCTAGTCTCCTCTATCTTAACGTATAATTAGTAATTTATGCATATATAATAGAAATAGTATAGTATAAATGTAAATAAATGGTTAATTCCATGGTGTCGCAGGGCCTTCGGGTCATGTGATGCGTTCCAAGCCTCACTCTGGATGCGTTCCAGGCCTCACTTTGGTATCTCTAGCCTCGTTTTGGTTTCATAATGTATATAGATCCTGTGACGTAAGCAATCCCATCACGCCATGTGAGGTGAATGGCAGACGTTCGGACCAGATTCGCCACACCCCCTTGCCCATATAAGGGAGCGGCGGCCATGTTTCTCTCTCTTACCTCGTGGGCTGTCAAGCAAGCAAGACCTGTACAGCAGTAATCGCAGTGAGTTAGGCCCGAGCCTTGTGGCAACGGCTGAACAAATCTAGATTTTCCTAGCTTGTGACGGAAAATATTAGTTATATGAAGACAGGAGGAGAGTATCTTATGCATTATTCTTTCTTTAATAATGCCCATAGCAGAAAATTTAGTAATCAATTCAATGTAAAAGAAAAAACTTCAAAAACTACAACTCCCAGCAGTCCCAGGGCCACAGTAGCCACTCCCAGCCTGTAGCCCCTATATAAGGGACTGCCTACGATACATCTTCCTCTTTCTTCATACGAAGCAGAGCCACACAGGAAAACCGAACTCCATCCGGACATCTCCCCTGCCATTCAAATCTTCGGGCAGCTGGCCCGTAACCTTAGCTTCCGGAGACAAAATCTGGATAACATGGCCAAGCGAAGGCCCAACTTCGTCCCAACAGGGACTGTAGAGAACCCAAACAGTCTGTAACCAACCGGTCATCCGTATTCAGGAAAACGACAACTGCGGTCAGTATCCTGAAAAGAGAACAAAGAATCGTAATAGGGTGGGTAGGGAGGGAAGATACTCGCCTCCTGTCTTCATATAACTAATATTTTTCATCACAAGCTAGGAAAATCTAGATTTATATATCAGACAGGAGGCTCATATCTTATGCAAGTTCAAAGCTAACAAACAGCAATGACAGCAATAATACAATAGAACCAGACAGAACCTCATAAGACCAACATGGAAACATGGTCCTCCGGCCTGAAATAAAAACTGCGAAAGGTGGACTCCGAAGACCAATCAGCCGCCATTAATAAGTCAGAAAGGGAGCACCCTGCTGTGACTATTTTAGTAGCTATAGCGCCCCTGGATGAATGAGCTCCAAACAGAGAGATGTCTATGCCCACCATTTCCATGGCAGAGCGAACCCAGCGCGCTAGAGTAGCGGAAGTAACCGGATGATGGAGGTCTGATGTAAGAGACAAGAAGTTGAAAAAAATCTGGAAAGCGCAAATCGGCAGTTTGTGATTCGTATGCCTGCTGGCAACAAACAATGCAGAGCCGTGGATGCGCGGGAAAAAACGGATAAAAAACTGAGTGGATACCAGTCTTGGTCCTACGGACCACCAAAAACTTGACTCCCTGAGGCGAGAATTGTCGCCTAGAGATGTCCAAAGCTTTCACGTCCGAGACACTTTTGATGGAAACCAAACCTAAAAGGACAGTCAGTTTATATGACAAGAGTTTTAAGGAAAGTTCGCTATTGTCCTCCCATGCAGCAAACACATCGAGCAACTTGGCGACATCCCAGGTCGCCTGATATCTAGGCCGAGGGGGACGCTTGAATTTAATGCCGCACAAAAGCCTACACACTAGCGGATGTTTGCCCACCAGTAAAGAATCCACTGGGCAATGGTAAGCTGAAATAGCCGACCGGTACACGTTGATGGAACTAAAAGATTTGCCAGATTCAAAAGAATCCGCCAAGTAGTTCACCACTACAGACACAGGCGCCTGTACGGGATCAACCTGTCGTTGATCACACCAACGAACCCAGAGTCTCCAGGCTGATCGATATGCCGATCTAGTCCCGGGGGCCCAGGCCAAGGCGAGGAGATCCCTAGCTGATCTTGAAAGGTCGTTATCCGCGTCCTGCCTTCCACTACCAGAGGGTGGAGACCCCTGATCTGGTTGGTGAGAAGCTGCGGAAAATGGGGTATCAGTCTGGGATAATCCACGGCCATCCCCAGAAGGAGCGGAAACCATGGTTGTGTCGGCCACCAGGGTGTGATCAGCACAACCGTCGCTCTCTGGTTCGCCGTATGTAGGAGAACCCTGGAGATCATCTGGAATGGGGGGAAGGCATAGTGCGTTCCCCTCGGCCAAATGCGGTGGAAAGTGTCTACCGCAGATGCCTCCAGATCCGGCTTCCAGCTGAAAAAGCGTGGCAGTTGATGGTTGAGGCGAGAAGCGAAGAGGTCCACGCTTAACGGACCCCAAAGCTGCCTCAACTGCAGGAAAACAGAACAATCCAGCCGCCAGTCGCTGGAATCGATAAGATAGTGTGAATTCCATTCGGCCACCATGTTGGAGACCCCCGGAATGTACTCCGGAATAATGTTGTGGGCTAGGCAGAAGTGCCAGAAATCCTTCGCAAGATCCGCCAGGATCCTGGACCTGGTGCCCCCCAAGCGGTTGATGTACTGAACCGCCGCCACGTTGTCCATGCGTAACAATACACAACAATTTGATGGCTAGCGTCCGACTCTATGATGACGTCCGGGCTGGAGTTGAAAATGGCTTTGCCGTTCCACTCGACGGCATGACGAAGCCACCAGTGCAACTCCTCGATAGCCGCCTGACAGAGGGGCCCCTCGTCTGCGTATCTGAGGCCCTGGCGCAGATGCATGATCTTGAGCCTCTGAAGGGCTCTGTAATGTAATGGGGCCGGGAAGATAGCTTGGATGGAGGCCGCTAGAAGCCCCACCAAACGCGCCAGTACCCTGATTTCTTTGCGGATCAGGACTAGTTTGGATTTGGGGAGACGGAGAACGGCTCGATTGGTATCTACCAAGAAGCCAAGAAACTCCATCTCTTGAGCCGGAACCAGAACCGACTTTTCTTGGTTGACTATAAATCCCAGACCCTGCAACAATGATATCGTCCACGTCATGTGGAGGGAGGCTAGAGCCTTGGAGCGGGCCATGATTAGGAGGTCATCTAGATAAATGATCAGACGTACCACTCTGCTCCTCAAAGACGCCACCACTGGCTTCATCAGTTTTGTGAAACACCACGGGACGGACGATAGGCCGAACGAAAGGCAAGTAAACTGCCACATTCAACCTTTCCAGAGGAAACAGAGAAATTGTTGTGACTCCGGGTGTATAGGGACGGTGAGATAGGCGTCCTTCAAGTCTACCTTCACCAGCCAGTCTCCCAGTTGTAAAAGATCTCGGAGGAAGTGAATTCCCTCCATCTTGAAATCTCGTTAAGTGACATGTTGGTTTAGGTCCTGAAGGTTTATCACGGGACGATAACCGCCCCCTTTCTTTTTCACTAGCAACAGGTTGCTTACGAATCCTAGGGAAGATGGGTCGGTCTCCAGGATCGCCTGTTTGGACAGGAGATTTCGAACCTCGTTGTCTATGAGGACAACGTTTTGGTCTGAAAACCGAAAAGGGGGTGGTATCACGCCCAGAACCGGCAAGGATTGGAGCTCTATGCGAAACCCCGCTATTGTCTGAAGAATCCACACGTCTGCCGTAATCGCAGACCAAGCGTGGGTAAAATATATCAAGCGCCCCCCCCCCCCACAGGTATGTGAGAGTGTGGGATGCAAGGTATACTCACCGGTAGGAGGACGCGAACGGGGGTAGCAACATCCACCACGTCCGCGCCAGGGTCTGCCTCGAGGTGGAAAGAAAGGCGCTGGCTGCGCCACTGGGACAGTGTAGGAAGGAGGAGCCTGAGGGTATTGGTATTGGGCAGAGGGTCTGCCCTGTGGCCTATAAGATGAAGTGCGGCCGTCAGATCGGCCTCTAACTCTGCCGGCCCGGGGAAACATTTTACTGGTCCCCGATTTTTTTTTGCGAAGTCTGGGCTTTATCCAAGCCTGTAAAAAGGCCGACAAACCTGTTAATGTCTTTCATTAAATTGTCCCCAAATAGCATCCCTACTGCCGAAGGACCAGGCTCGGTCTCGGCCAGGTGGGACAGTTGCGGGTCGAGTCGCATAAGGATCGAACGGCGCCTCTCAATGGAGCAGGGGGTATTGGCAGTACCTGCTAGACATATAGCCCTCTGGGCCCACCCGCGGAGCTGACGGAGATCCACGGGTTGATCCGTCGCAGCCGCTTGCTCAGATAGGTTTAGTATTTTGTGAGAGGGCCCATCAAATCTAGAATACGCTCCTGAATGGTCCTAAAAGAGCGTTCAATCCCTTTTTTAAGGCATTTACCCGATTTCATTAAGTATTTTGTTAAAACAGGGTCCACCTCGGGGGTAGCCACCACCTTATTGGGTATAAAGGGTCTAGGACACTCAGCCCTCAGCTTGTTACGGCTGGTCCTATCTAAGGACTTACGCGCCCTAAGCTCCACATATTGGGCTACCTGAGGGAGCGGGGACCAATCGTCTAATCTCGGATGAGAGATCGCATCAGGATGAAAGAAAGGTTCACCCAGGGAGTCTAATATCACATCGCCAGCGTAGCAAGGTTGGCGTCGGTGTTGAACGCCGTATCCCCAGCATCCTCATTAATAGATTCGGACTCATAGCTGTCAGACTCATTGGATTGACCCGACGAATCCTCATCAGGGGAATCTATGAATGAGTCGGGTTTGGCTCGTCTAGCGGACCTATGCCTCTTCTGGTGTAACTCCCTGAGGCCCAGGGGTCGAGTGGAGTCTGATGGATGCTGGGGTTGGCAGACCGGGGTAGGATCTGCCTGGAGCACACTATTATCTTCCCCTGCCGGGGAGTCGGATGCCGCTAAGGTATGCTTCCTCTTATGGGAAGCCTTACCTTTTTTGATTGGCGGTTCACCGCCTTGAAGTGGCGGGACTGACATACTGGACATCGCTTACTGCGATCCGGAAGGCAAAATGGCCGAGGCCAGAGCCGCCTGAACTGATTTATTAATTAGGTCCTGGATTTGATTAGCGGTCATAAATTGAGCGGAATCCAGAGAGGACCCTTCCCCTCTAAGGGGTGCAGATGCAGGTTCCTCGGCCATAATGATTGAAAGGCTAATAATTAGTTCAGAATATTAGTGGGCAAGGGGAACCACCTACAGGGGTTAGTGAACCCAGAACCTAACACACACCATATCAGATACTAAGAGCAGGTATCCCCAAAGGACGGAATAAATTCCGCCTCACAACTATTAACGGATAATAGATTTGTTTCACCTCTGCACTACAGGCTCCGTCCTCCACACCGCTAGCACTGAACTGGCACTGCGGTGGGAGGAGAGCCCGAGAGTCCCTGCGCCTAGCGGACGAAGTCTCGCGAGACTATGTCCCTCTGGGTCCTGATTGGAGGTCGCAGGAGCGCCCCCTGATGATGGGGACAAGCCCCGCCTCTCCCCCGAGCGTAGGCCGCACAAGAGGAAGCGGCCGACATGTCGGAGGCTCCGCCCCCTGCCCCCACGCTCCGGTGCCAGGAGACAGAGGAAAATGGAAAATGGAATAGTATATCAGATAACCAAAATGGAAAGAGGGGGGGGGGGAACCCCCCCCGTGAATTACTCTCCACCTGGAGAAATTCACCACACAGAGACACCTATAGATATGGATAACAGTGTATGAGCACAAAAGAGTATAGAAAGTACTTATCTTGCAATGCTCTGCTATGAGCAGAAAGAAAGAGGAAGATGTATCGTAGGCAGTCCCTTATATAGGGGCTACAGGTTGGGAGTGGCTACTGTGGCCCTGGGACTGCTGGGAGTTGTAGTTTTTGAAGTTTTTTCTTTTACATTGAATTGATTACTGAATTTTCTGCTATGGGCATTATTAAAGAAAAAATAATGCATAAGATATGAGCCTCCTGTCTGATATATAATTATAACTATAGAGTTTATCACCTCCCAAACACTCCGGACCTATCTCCGGACCTAATACCTCCCCTGAATCTGGACGGATCTGCAAATCTCTTCCTAAATTACAAGAATTATTGTCTAGCTCAAGGTCCGCAACTACCGCCAGTCGCTAAGTAACCAAAGGACTGTTTGTATGAGACTGTGACTGTGTCGTGAATATTGCAAGCACTTCAGTAAACGTTGTTCAAGTTCAAGTTCAAATCTCCTTGTGGACCTTCAGTTATTTTATGCACCTATCGTTACTGGGAAGGGCGGCGATAGGCCGGAACACTGATTCAGCATACCAGCCCTCAGCCTGGCGTCACGAACTCTTCTAGGGTTAACATTAACCCCTTATATACCTATACCATACCACCACTACCATACACCCCCCAAGGGCTACCACACATAATTACTGTGGTTACCATGATGGGGGGGGGGGGCGGGGCACAAGTGGCTACAGTTCTCCTAGGTTGGGACAGCTCACGATTGGCCGGAACGGCTCTACTGGCAAGCTTCTTCACAGCATGAGCTAATTGTTCAATGTCCTGTTTAACACTCTGAAACGCTGAGGCTGTGGAGGCTGGTAGGGTATTGGACACTGGGGCGGAAGCCGGTGATGGTGGCACCGGACCGGCTGCCGCACCCAGGCGCTCAGGCATAGGGACACAACTTTCTTCAGACTCATTTCCGGGCTCTATGACATGAATATCCAGTCTCTTAAAAGCAGGGTTGCATTTTTCCAATTTTTTCCCTTTCTTTCTTATATTTATTCTTTCTATGTCCAGTATGTTTGCAACATCTGTTCCCCATTTTCCATCCCCTTTTCTCCCTATAGTACACCACTATAAAAGACTGGGCATTCAGGCTATATGCATGCATCTTTCTTTATACGGCTACTGAAGAAAAGGCCTGTGGCCTTGAAACGCGTCTAGCCCTTTTCAGCCATCAGACCCCTACCCACATCCCCAATGTGAACTATTCTCTCTCCTTATATCAAACCTACCATGAGGACCCTACTAAAATCCATTTTCTGCTGAAATACGTCCACCACTCAATATCTAGAACACATCTGTTCCATACGATACAAGCTAAGCAACCCTCGCTCCAGGGATTCTTCACTGCTCATGTGGCTACATAAGAAGTCTGCCAGCTGCGCTGCCAGTGCAACTTCCCGGTGATCATCTCTCACTTTAAACTAAGCTCTGAAACCGCTCACATGGTTACTGCGCTGTGGGCACACATCATCATCGATCCGGTGAGCGGTGCTGTGCACCACAGTGCTATTCATATGACTATTATTCATATTGACTGTATTTCTTTCTTTATACAGCTACTGAAGAAAGGGCCTGTGGCCTTGAAATGAGTCTAGCCCTTTTCAGCCATCAGACCCCTACCCACATCCACAATGTGAACGATTCTCTATCTTTATATCAAGCCTACCTTGAGGACCCTACTACGATCCATTTTCTGCTGAACCATGTCCACCACTCAATATCTAGAACACATCTGTTCTATACGATACAAGCTAAGCAACCCTCGCTCCAGGGATTCTTCAATGCTCATGTGGCTACATAAGAAGTCTGCCAGCTGCACTGCCGATGTAAGTTCCCAGAGATCATCTCTCACTTTAAACTAAGCTCTGAAACTGCTCACACGGTTACTGCGCTGTGGGCGCACATCATCCTTGATCTGGTGAGTGGCGGTGTGCACCACAGTGCTATTCATATGACTATTATTCCTATTGACTGTGTTATTTATTTCTATTGACTGTGTTATTTGGCCATTTAATGCTTTTGAAAGTGATTTACAGCATATGGACACTTTATTATAATGGCATATGGACACTTTACTCTGATATTACCATTGGGGAAACAGTATTGAGGCAGTCACATTCCATTTTATTTCATTTTATTTTTATTTGTACTATTGATTTTTTTTTTTTTAGTCTGCCACAAGAGGCCCTGCCACAGTTCTCATATTACATATCTATATATAAAATGTATTCTGATTATTCATATTGGACTACTCGTTTTATCTAAATTTTTTCACCCTATATTCTCACATCTCATATACCTTTGAGGCACTGGTTTGAATGATATATTTTTTTTATAATTTCATCTCTTAGTTTATTGTAGACTTATTGGTATTGTAGGTAACACCAGCTACCTTGGGTATATCTTTCATCACAGTCTGCTACACTATTCCTTTTATCTATTTCTATTTAAACATATGTTTAGCATAAAAAATGCTGAGGGTTCTGGTTGCTGTCTGCTGTCATTAACCCTTTAGACACCACAATCAAAGTTGATTGCAGTCTAAAATGGGAAAAACCTAATCCCGACTAGCTCAGTTTGCTGATTGGGAATACTGCAACAAAATCAAGGCATCCTGATCAGCTGAGAGGACGGCGGGAGGTCCCTTACCTGGCTCCCCACCGCCTGATCGATGCCCCAATGCTCCGGTCAGCCATGGCACGCTTTAAATAGCGTATGCAATCTAATAATATGCAATCTAGTAATAGTCCCCTATGGGGACAAAAAAGTGTAAAAAAAAGTTCATAAATGAATTATTCCCTTCCTTAAAGGGGTACTATTTTAAAATCAACTCGTGCAAGAAAGTCAAACAGATTTTTAAATTACTTATATTAAAAAATCTTAATCCTTCCAGTACTAATCAGCTGCACTCTTTTCTTTTTACATTTTTTTTCTGTCTGACCACAGTGCTCTCTGCTGACACTGTCAGGAACTGTCCAGAGTATGAGCAAATTCCCATAGAAAACCCCTCCTGCTCTGGACAGTTCCTGACATGAACAGTGGTGTCAGCAGAGAGCACTGTGGTCAGACATAAAAGAAATTCAAAAAGAAAAGAACTTCCTGTGGAGCATACAGCAGCTGATAAGTACTGGAAAGATTAAGATTTTTAAATAGAAATAATTTACAAATCTGTTAAACTTTCTGACTCCAGTTGATTTAAAAAAATAGTTTTCCACTATTAACCCCTTTTTTTCCGTTTTTGCACTTTTGTTTTTTCCTCCTTACCTTTAAAAAAAATCATAACTCTTTCACCTAAAAATCCATATGATGGCTTAGTTTTTGCACCACCAATTCTACTTTGTAATGACATCATTCATTTTTCCCAAAAATCTACAGCAAAACGGGGAAAAAAATAATTGTGAGACAAAATTTAAAAAAAAAAAAAAAAACCATTTTGTAACTTTTGGGGGCTTCTGTTTCTATGCCGTACAATTTTTGGTAAAAATGACACCTTCTCTTTCTTCTGTAGGTCCATAATATTAAAATGATACCCTACTTTTATAGGTTTGATTTTGTTGTACTTCTGAAAAAAATCATAACTACATGCAGGAAAATGTATACGTTTAAAATTGTCATCTTCTGACCCCTATAACTTTTTTATTTTTCCACGTATGGGGTGGTATGGGCTCATTTTTTGTGCCGTTATCTGAAGTTTTTAGCGGTACCATTTTTGTATTGATCGGACTTTTTTTGTATTGATCATTTTTTCATGATATAAAAAGTGACCAAAAATACGCTGTCTTGGACTTTGGAATAATTTTTTTGCGTACGCCATTGACCGTGCAGTTTAATTAATGATATATTCTTATAATTCTGACATTTCCGCATGCGGCGATACCACATATGTTTATTTTTATTTAGACTGGGTTTTTTTTATGGAAAAAGGGGGGTGATTCAAACTTTTATTAGGGAAGGGGTTAAATGATCTTTATTCCTTTTTTTTTGCAGTGTTATAGCTCCCATAGGGGGCTATAACACTGCACACACTGATCTTTTACATTGTTCAACGGTTTCTCATAGGAAACCATTGATCATTGATTCTGCCGCTTGACTGCTCATGCCTGGATCTCAGGCACTGAGCAGTCATTCGGCGATCGGACACCAGGAGGCAAGGTAAGGGACACTCCTGCTGTGTCTCAACTGTTCGGGATGCCGCGCTCTATTAGCCTCGGGTCCCAGACGTTGTTAGAAGCCGTGGCCCTGCGTTATAAAATGGGAGAGGACTCAGGACGTACCGGTACGTCCTTGGTCCTTAAGAGGTAAATAAAAGTTGGAATCATCACCCTTTAAAGGAGTAGTCTACTGCAGACTATTCACACTCCGTTGTGCCCGGGATGAAAAATTTTTTAAAACAAACTTTAACTCACCTTCCTGTGTTCCCCCGGATGATGGATGAAGACAGGACCTGGGGACCAACCAGCTGTAGCGGCGCTCCAGGGGAATGCAGGAAGGTGAGTGGAAGTTTTTTTTTTTTCAGCCTTGGCACAGCAGAGTAGAAATAGTCTGCAGTAGACTACTCCTTTAACCCCTAGCATATTCCTGACATTAATTAGTTAAAATGGCATCCCCCTCATACCTCATGCCGCTGGCTCATCAATGTGGTAATTGAGTCTGGCCAAGCCAGACTCTATTAGCAGAATGCCAGTGCCACTGATCAGTGCCATGCTATGCAAGCACTGTATACAGATAAAAAATGGAGCAATTTTAAACACACTTCATTTGTTCGGCTTTTTTAAGTAGTACAACAATATAAAGGCATTGTAACATGTGTTGTTGTTTTTTCACTTTCCCCCAACAGATAATATTTGGGGGAAATATTTTTCAATGGTAAATTGAAGCGTTTCATTGCAACGTACAACATACAAAAACCAAGCCCCCTGGCTCTTTGAATGGAAAAATAAAAAAAAGTTATGTTTCTTAAAAGGTCAGGAGGGAAAAAAATGCAAAAATGATTCTCAAGGCCAACATATTCTGTGTCCAAAAGAGGTTCAGAAGAGTTCACCCAGAGATAAGAAATCATTATTAATAAGAGTTGCTCCTTTTATGTCATGCATATTCAGTTACTCAGACTCATCTTTGATATACTTGAAGGACATAAAGGGTTACGAACAATCTTTATAAGATAAACTCTCCTGTTTGTACATGAGAAAAAAAAAAAACACTTTTACTGACCACAATATAATAATATGTAAATTGTAAATATAGTACATTCCACATTTGCCATTTTATTTATTTTTTGCTCTGCAGGCTCCATCTTTAATTTATTAGTTGTCCCAGAACTAGTGATTGGAGAATACCTGCCATGATGCAATGCAGACTCAGAAAAGGGAATCCTGCTCTCCTATATAAACTGCTACTGCATTTGAATACCCGCAGAAGCAGCAGCATGGAGGACATTATAGCAGTACTGAGTAGTGTAAAATGTGAATAAAGTGCTGGGGTGAGATATAACACTTACTAGAGGTTTCAGAAGCTTTTGTGTTTTTCTCTCTACTCTCTCATAGAACGCCTGCTCCACTCTCCATAAATTTTTATGGGCAGCCTGTTGTTATAACCCTTTAAATGATATTTTTGTGGTCCTTTAAAATACATTTTTTAAGAAGTTTGTCAGTGTGAACAATGTGTGTGTGTGTGTGGGGGGGGGGGGGGGGGGTCTCTGTAGGTTGAGAGTATTTTCTTCTGGTATAAGATACATTACACCATGCCAACAACCATATCATCGTGCATGGCTCGGTATTTTGGTCGGTATTTTGATTAGCATCTGTATCCAAAACCAGGAGTGGGCCCAAAACACATAAGAGGATGACACAGTATTTCTCTCTGTCAGTTCCACTCCTGCTTTCATCTAAAAATACTGACCAAAATACAATGTGTGAACCCAGCCTAGAAGGTAAGCTGAAAGTCTCTTGTATAGAAGGGATCCTAAAATGAATATATTGATATTATTATTTACATTTTAGTATTAGTCTGATCTTTTTTAACATCAGTTGTGTTACCAAATTAATATTACCATATTGCTTCCTGCCCAAGAAAATTATACATTGCAAGCGATGTGCACTAGCTGCAGCTAAAATATATAACGGTAAAATAGTTGTCATAGGGCTGGGTGGTATGACCAAATCTGCGTATCACAGTATTTTTGTAACTTTCGGCGATTCCACGGTATATAATGGTATTTCTTCCCCCCCCCAAAAATTTATTATCAGCCCAGTGCTGCATTATCCTGCCTCCCCCCCCCAACAAAAATGAATTATCAGCCCAGCCCTGCGTTATTCTGCCCCCCCAACAAAAATTAATTATCAGCCCAGCGCTGCCCCCATCTGGGTAAATACTCACATGTCACCCGCTGCCCTCCTCGTGCTGTTTGTTGCCGCCACCGGTGCAGACACAAGGTAAACAAAATAAACTCATGCATGTTCCGACGTCAGCCTTACGCTAGGGACGGGAATGTCGGACAGCCGTCAGCCTATCAGCGGCCGCAGCGATGTTCCGCCTCGGCCGCTGATAGGCTGAGCCCACTGTCATGTAAGAAGCTCTGGGCGGCTTCTTATATGACAGTGGGCTCAGCCTATCAGCGGCCGAGGCGGAACATCGCTGCGGCCGGTGATAGGCTGACGGCTCTCCGACGTTCCATTCACTAGGAAGCAGATGAGGCCGGTACCGGACCAACGGGAGGTGAGTTAAAGTTTATTTTGTTTATTTTTTGCAGCCCGGACATAGGGATACCACACAGTATAGAGCCTTGGTCTTCAACCTGCCGACCTCCAGATGTTGCAAAACTACAACTCCCAGCATGCCCGAACAGCCAACTGCTGTCTGGGCATGCTGAGAGTTGTAGTTTTGCAACATCTGGAGGTCGGCAGGTTGAAGACCACTGGTATAGAGTGTCAGCACCGGCGGCCCCAACAAACATGAGGATGAGGAGTGCAGCGCATGCGGGTGACATCAGTATTTACCCCGATGGGGACAGCGCTGGGCTGATAATTAATTGGGTGGGGGCAGAACAGCGCTCGTGGGTGACTTGTGATTAGTTCCCCGATGTGGGGACAGCGCAGCGCTGGGCTCATTCATTCATTCCCGAGGGGGAGGGGCCCAACCGGTATTGCGGCATGGGTTAAAATTCATATTGTGCAGCACAAAAATGTTGGTATTCGGTATGAACCGGTATACCGCCCAGCCCTAAGTTGTCATCTAAAAAACTTTGTGATATGAAGGAACAAACTTAGTTTACTTGACATTTTTATTGAAAATAATCTTAAAAGTGTTTTGGCTTAGGCTGGGTTCACACTACGTTTTCTCCCATACGGGAGCGCATACGGCAGGGGGGAGCTAAAAGCTCGCGCTCCCGTATGTCACCGTATGCGCTCCCGTATGTCATTCATTTCAATGAGCCGACCGGAGTGAAACGTTCGGTCCGGTCGGCTCATTTTTGCGCCGTATGCGCTTTTACAACCGGACCTAAAACTGTGGAACGTTTCACTCCGGTCGGCTCATTGAAATGAATGACATACGGGAGCGCATACGGTGACATACGGGAGCGCGAGCTTTTAGCTCCCCCCTGCCGTATGCGCTCCCGTATGGGAGAAAACGTAGTGTGAACCCAGCCTTAGTCATATTTATTTATTATCTCAGGGCTCCAGCTATTTACATGAAACTTATATTTAGATGCATTCAGTTTTCATGCAGTGAAATCTTAATCCTTGAATAATCATGGTTGCAAAAATACATATCGCCTGGTGAACTGAACTTAAACACGCACTATTGCTAGCCATGTATCCCTTGAAATCCAGGGATTAGGTTTTATTCCAGTGTGACTTTTGATGTGCATAACCCTGCATCACTAACACATGTAAACAGTACTAGGATCTACGTTTTTACAGTAGAGAACTTCTTGTTTAACACTTTCCTTTTGCGGAATTAATTTGTTTCAAACAATCATTGCAAACATAGAGAAAAAAATCTATTTTTTTTTTTTATCAGGCAGCTGAGGCAGCTTTTAGGCTTCATGGACCATTGATCTTATAATTAGATCTTACTCATTTTATTTATCTTGCTGCCCATCTTTGTTTTGCCTCCGTGCACCAAAAATCTTCCCCTGCTTATCAAAAGAAATGCGTTTCCTGGATCCCAGTACTCCACTACATTTTCCAGTCCTCTCCGAAGTATAACATCATGTATAATATCAGAATAAATACCTGATTCAGTGTTCTATTCCTATAAATCTAGTACACATAACTTGTAATATTATTATTCTCCATAAATGCATCCCCTTTGAACTCTTTTATTGTGTTCACCATTAGAGCGGTGTATGACCAAATATGTGTATCACGGTATTTTTGTAACTTATGGCGGTTCCACGGTATATAACGGTATTTCTTTCACCCCCCTCCACCCCAAATCATGTGACCCGCGAGCGCTCTTCTGCTCCCCACCCCCCCCAAATCATGTTACCTGCCAGCGCTGTTCTGCTCCCACCCCAATTAATTATCAGCCCAGCGGGGTACTACTCGCATATGTCACCCACAAGCACTGCCCTCCTCCTCTTTGTTGGGGGCCACCGGCGCTGGAACTCACTGTACTCCAGTGGTCTCCAACCTGCGGACCCCCAGATGTTGCAAAACTACAACTCCCAGCATGCCGGGACAGCCAGCAGCTGTCCAGGCATGCTGGGAGTTGTAGTTTTGCAACAGCTGGAGGTCCTCAGGTTGGAGACCACTGCTGTACGCTGTATCCCTATGCCCGGGCTGAAAAAGATAAAGAAAATAAACTTTAACTTACCTACGTCGGCCTTACGCTGGGGACTGGAACGTTGGACAGCCGTCAGCATATCACCGGCCGAAGCGATGTCCCGCCCCGGCCAGGGATAGGCTGAGCCCACTGTCATGTTAGAAGCCGGCTTCTTGTCATGTCAGAAGCCCGGGCATAGGGATACAGTGTACAGCAGTGGTCTCCAACCTGCGGACCTCCAGCTGTTACAAAACTACAACTCCCAGCATGCCCGGACAGCCGTTGGCTGACCAGGCATGCTGGGAGTTGTAGTTTTGCAACATCTGGGGGTCCGCAGGTTGGAGACCACTGGCGTACAATGAGTTCCAGCGCTGGCGGCCCCCAACAAAGAGGAGGGCAGTGATTGCGTGGGACATATGTGAGTAGTACCCCGCTGGGCTGATAATTAATTGGCGTGGGAGCAGAACAGCGCTGGCGGGTCACATGATTTGTTGGGGGGAGTAGAACAGTGCTTGCGGGTCACATGATTTGGTGGGGGGGGGGGGGAGCAGAACAGCGCTGGCGGGTCATGCATGATTAGTTCCCTGATGTGGGGACAGCGCTGCGCTGGGATGATAATTAATTCCCAAGGGGGAGGGACCAAACCGGTATTGCAGTATGGAAAAAATTCATATCGTGCAGCCCAAAAATCTCGGTATTCGGTATGAACCGGTATACGGCCCAGCCCTATTCACCATTAACCCCTTCCTCTGGCAGAGAGCTATTTAGTCTCACTGCTCTTACAGTAAAGAACCCCAATCTGGGCTGGTGTAGAAACTTTCTATGTTTAATGTATTATCCCTCCAGTTGTTATCGTGGGTCAGCACAAATAAGGCAATAATAAGTATATCCAATTTTACACCTCAGTGTTGATCATCACTTTGACTTGTCTGTATATCACTTTGACTATTTTGTATGCGTCCAGGTTTTTGGGTTTCACATCTGGTATAGGACATTTCCATGCATTTTGGGTCTCACATCTGGTACATGACATTGGCAGTAGGAAGATTTACTATAGATGGGACAGTTTTTCTACTTGAAATTTACCAGCACAACAATTATGCGTGGGAGCCGGAGGCCGAGTGGCTTTAGTCTCTGCCTCCCAGCTCCCACTCCTGCAGCGGCGCATAATTCTCCATGCGGCCAGCCTTTCGGCAGTCAGGGCAGATGGCCTTTAGGGGCCAAGATGCCTAGCCTTGTGGCCAGCCATGCAGCAGTGAGGCGAAGGGCAAGGAGTCTCCTTAGTGTCGGCCGCCCTTGCAGCTGTCAGGACGATCGGCCTACCAGGAAATTTCCCAGTATCCCGGTAGGCCAGTCCCTGAGCACAGGTTTTCTTAACCCCTTAAGGACCAATACAAATAAACCTGTACGCCCCTTAAAGACCAGGCCTGTTTTTTCAAATCGGGGATGTCTGTCTTTATTAGAGAATAACTCTGGTAACGTTTTGCCAATCACGATAATTCTGACATTGTTTTTTGTCACAAGTTGTCCTTCATGTACATAGTAAAAGTAAGCCGATATCATTTGTAGTTTTTTTTATAATGCAAAAAATCATGAAATTTTTACAAAAAATTATGATTTTTTGCTATTTTAACACTAATAGGGTGCATATATTTATACATACTGACCAAATAGTTTATGAAACATACTTTCAGATGTCTACTTTATTTTGACGTAATTTTTTTTGTTTTTAATTAACATTTTAAATTAGTTAGAAGCCTAACAATTTAACTTGAAATTTTGAAAATTTTGAAAATTTGAAAAGTACATCTTTTTTTGTGTGCTATGCAAGGTTTGAAGAAATTAAAAGGTAGTAGAACATAGGAACACCCCCCCCCCCCAAATGATCCCATTTTAAAAACTAGACCCCTCAAGGTATTCGCTAGGGGGTACAGTGAGTATTTTAACACCATAGCTTTTTGGCAGGAATTATTACAAAGTCAGTGTTAAAAATTCGAAATTTTCAATTTTTCACAAATGCATCATTTGGGGGGCATATTTTTTGTATATCACTTCTGATATTTAAAGAAATGCACCCTATATTTTATTTAGCTGCTTGTCCCATGTTCGGAAATACCCCCGCTTTAACCATATATGGTTCCTTGGCCGCGTGGTAGGACTCAGAGGGAGAGGAGCACCATTTGGCTTTCAGGGCAGAACAGTACCCCCACCCCCACAAGTGACCCCATTTATATACCGCACTCCTATAAGTTATTGGCTGCACCAGGGACCACTCTGATTAGTCCTTGGTCGGCTGGCAGTATAACGCATCTGTCTGTGACAGTGATGGATATATCCGCCATGTTGTGGGAATAAGCACCCGCTCATGGTGAATATATCCATCACTGCTGCGGCTGGGTAGCTCAGTGTGTCCGCTCATGACTGCTGGCGGGAAATCCGCCGCTATAAGTGGACACACAAAGCTACCCAGCCGCAGCAGGGAGCTCATTACCGTGAATGCTGCATAGGATCACATGGTGGACATCCGCAACATATTACATGCTGCGGATGTCCGCCAATGCGATCCTACACGTTATGCATTTTTTTTAATTAGATTAATTTAATAAATGTATTTTTAATATATATATATATATATATATATATATATATATATATATATTTATTTATTTATTTTTTATATTTTTTTTTACACTTTTATTCCATTTTTATTTATTTTTACACTTTTTAATGCTTTGGAATACTTAGTATTCCAAAGCATTGCAGTTATATGCTGCCTGCCAGTTTTCACTAGCAGGCAGCATATTAGGACGTGCCTCTGGCACGTCCTTTCAGGCAAAACCCAGGGCAGACCTGGGGGTCTTTGTAGGACCCCCGGCTGCCCAGGTATGCAGCAGCACCCCACGATCGCGCTGCGGGGTGCTGCAGAGAAGACAGAGGGAGCCCCCTCCCTCTGTCAGAACTCCTTACAGCGCGCGGTCACTTCTGACCGCGGCTGTAAGGGTTAAACTGCCGGGAGTGAAGTGAACTTCACTCCCAGCAGTGCGGCAGGTCCGGCCAGCCACGGACACACACAGCACCCCGCGATCGCGATGCGGGGTGCTGCAGGAGTGACAGAGGGAGCTCCCTCCCTCTGTCATAACACTTACAGTCCGCGGTCACTTCCGACCGCGGCTGTAAGGGTTAAAACTGCCGGGACCGAAGTTTACTTCGGTCCTGGCAGTGCAGCAGGGTCCCAGCTGTGTGATACAGCCTAGTCCCTGCCGCGATCTCGTGGGTGCACTGGGCAGCACCCACGAGAAGAATGGACGAGTATAGACGTCCAGGTGCAGGAACGCCCGCCAACCTGGACGTCTATACTCGTCCGTGGTCGTTATCGGGTTAAGACAAAGTTGTATTATACTTGTATCTGTATTAGAAATATTAATATTTCTAATAAATAATCAGTTTCCATGGCTTTCTAAGCCTCTATGGCTTCAGATTTGTTCTACTTGAGTCTTCCCCAATTGTCTTGTATGCCGTTGGCAAGATTTCTATCCATCTCCCTGCTGTATACATTTAAAGAGTCAAAGAACAAGAAACTCCTCTTGATCTTTCGCTGCCTTGATATCTAAAATGAAACGTTACCTCTTCCGATCTGTGCTTTTCAGTCATCTTACCTGCATGTCTTGAAATTTTGCTCGGAACACATCTCCATCCCCCACGCACAGCTCCATCCCCCTCCCCCTGCTCTGTCTCCACAGGACCTAATCAACCACGGAGAGGCTGCAAGTTTGCATGGGGAAAACACAGTGCAGGGGGCTGGGGAGAGAGGAGAGGATGCACTGCACGGGGCTGGGGAGGATTTGTCCCTGGGGCAGGGTCTGTCCCTGCTAGCCCGATACAGGGCTAAATCTATGAACAATTCATCTGCCCGGCGCCCAAAACTACTTGTCCCGGGTGTCGGGCGATAGGATTTCCACATCCCTGGGGTCCCAACTGCTATCAGCAGCCAGGACCCAGGGTTAATGCCCGGCAATAACCCTTTAGATGCCACGATCAATGTTGTTCATGGCTTCTAAAACAACAGAAAAATTATCCCGGCAGATTGACGGAGCTAATTGTGACCATTGCGGTAAAATCGCGATGTCCTGATCAGCTGTGAGAATGGCGTGAGGGCCCTTATCTGCTTCCTCACCATCCTATCGGTCCAGGCTCTGTAGGCTGGAGCAGCAGAGCTCCGATAACACTGATCAATGCTATGCTATGGCATAGCATTGAAACAGCATATGCAATCAAAATATTGCATGGTATAGCCCCCTATGGGGACTAAAAACAGAACAAAAAAAGTGTTAAAAAAAGTTCTTAAAAGGGAATTAACCCCTTCCTAATAAAAGTTTGAATCTCCCTTCTCCCATTTTTTAAATAAAATAATGTAATAAAAAATAAATATAATTAAATGTGGTACTGCCACATGTATAAATGTCTGAGCTTTTAAAATATAAGGTTAGCTAAACTGCATGGTCGATGGCGTACACGTAAAAAAGTACTAAAGTCCAAAATTGTGGATTTTTGATCACTTCATATACCTTATAAAAACTAATAAAAAGCGATCAAAGAGTCCCATCAAAACAAAAATGGTACCGATGAAAACTAGAGACCACAGCGCAAAAACAATGAGCCCGTATGCGAAAAATAAAAGTTATAGGGGTCAGAAGATGAACATTTTAAATATACTAATTTTGGTGCATGGAGCTATTATTTTAAGTAGTAAAATAAAACCTACCGTATATGCCGGCGTTTAAGACGACTGGGCGTATAAGACGACCCCCAACTTTTACAGTTAAAATATAGAGTTTGGGATACACTCGCCGTATAAGACTACCCCTTCTACTGCAATGTACAGTACCTTGTAGTTCCCCCCACATCAGGTAGGCAGTATAGTTCCCCCCACATTAGGTAGGCAGCATGTTCCCCCACATTAGGTTGGCAGTTCCCCCACATTAGGTTGGCAGTTCCCCCACAATAGTAGGCAGCTCCCCCACATTAGGTCAGGAGTTCCCCCACAATAGTAGGCAGCTCCCCCACATTAGGTCAGCAGTTCCCCCACAATAGTAGGCAGCTCCCCCCACATTAGGTCAGCAGTTCCCCCCCACATTAGGTCAGCAGTTCCCCCACAATAGTAGGCAGCTCCCCCCACATTAGGTCAGCAGTTCCCCCACATTAGGTCGACAGTTCCCCCACAATAGTAGGCAGCTTCCCTCACATTAGGTCGGGAGTTACCCCACATTATGTCGGGAGTTACCCCACATTAGTAGGCAGCTCCCCCACATTAGTAGACAGCCCCCCCCTCACAAACATACAGCCTCCAGCCATATACAATGTATGACTGAAGGCTGTATGTCTGTACTGCCCCCACAGTGTTCCGATTACCGCTCCTCCGGCCCGGAGTCACCATCTACTGCTATGGACCATAGCAGCAGTCCCGGGCCTGTAGGAGCGGTGACCGGATCACTGAAGAAGATGACGCACCGCCGGTCACTCACCAGGCCCCGGCCGGCATGCATCCTCCTGCGATGGTCCTGCGGTCCTCCTGGTCCTCCTGCGTCTCAATGGTCGCAGGAGAACGTCACTGACGTCCCATGCGTACAACCACAGAGGCGGAGAAGCAGAGGAGGATCGCAGGAGGACGCACGCCGGTCGGGGAATGGTGAGTGACCGGCAGACCGGTCGGGGAATGGTGAGTGACCGGCAGCTGGAGACACCCTGGTTTTTAGTATCAGTAATAAGTTTTTATCTGCTCTGTCATAAGTTTTCCTATCCCGGACCCCAATATCCGGCGTATAAGACGACCCCCGACTTTTCCGAAAAAAGTACATAAATTGGGTATCCTTGTAACCATATGGACCAACAGACTAAATATAAGGTGTCATTTTAACGAAAGCCCACATTTCACCCCACAATTATTTCACCCCACAAAAATTTATTTTTTTTGTTTTGCTGCAGATTATGTTATAAAATAAGTGATGTCATTACATCATCTGATACCTCGAAGAAACCCTCCCTTTATCTTAATTTATACCTGTAAAGAGAACACATATCACAAACTTTCATGACGTAGCCATGCATGCGCAGCATGTATGTAACAAAGCCCCTGCAACCAGGAAGCGTGCCAACATATAATTAACCCTTACTTGTAATGTGCAGAGCGGAACAACCAGAAAACGCGCTGGCATATGATTAACCCCTTAGTTTAATGTGCAGAGCGGAGCAGCCAGAGTCGTGCCGGCATGATTAACCCCTACTTGTCATGTGCCGAGCGGAACGGTCAGAGAGCGTGCTGGCATATACCTAACCCCTACTGTAATATGCGGAGCGGAGCAGTCAGAGAGCGTGCTGGCATATAATTAACCCCTACTGTAATATGCAGAGTGGAGCGGCAGGAGAGCGTGCCGGTACACAATTAACCGCTACTGTAACATGCAGAGCGGAGCGGTCGGAGCGTGCTGGCGTATAATTAACCTCTACTGTAATGTGCAGGGTAGTCAAAGTGTGCTGGCATATAATTGACCCCTTACTGTAATGTGCAGAGTGGAGCAGTCAGAGAGCATGCTGGCATGTAATTAACCCCTTACTGTAATGTGCAGAGCGGAGCAGTCAGAGAGCGAGCTGGCATATAATTAACCATCACTGTAATGTGCAGAGCAGTCAGCGAGCGTGCTGGCGTATAATTAACCCCTTACTGTAATGCGCAGAGCAGTCAGCGAGCGTGCTGGCATATAATTAACCCCTACTGTAATGTGCAGAGTGGAGCAGTCAGAGCGTACCGACATATGATTAACCCCTAACTGAAATGTGCAGAGCAGAGCAGTCAGAGAGCGTGTTGGCATATAATTACCACTACTGTAATGTGCAGTGCGGAGCAGAGTATGAATAATATGGGTGCATGTACGGTACTAGCATAACATTGTAGCGTGGCCAGAGCTGGCCCATATGTAAATCGCCTAGCCCTAGCTGGCCATATCCAGCCCCAGGCCCTATGATATGCCACTTTTTTTTTTTCTTTCTTTTTTTTAACTAGCATGAAGCACGGCAAGCAAGAAGGGAGGAGCGTATGAACAGAGCCTCACATATACTAAGACGTGCAATACTGGTGGCCACATACAGTTCACTACAGTTTTATATTGCCACACATATAGCCTGGGCCATACCACTCACCGCTCCCCGGTATAAACATACATAGCTGCGTGGCCCGTATGAACAGCACGTTAACTCGTTATCGCGCGTGACCCCCGTTACCCCCGATATAAATACAGTACGCTGTAGTGGTGTACTTTTTTGTGATCATGCCACATGTCACTAGACCCATGTGAGTCAGCCTCACCTGCACAACACTCTTGAAACATGGCAATCAGCACAGAGGCAAGTACTGACCGGGTACCTCTACCCTCCCTGGCACATGGCCCATAAACAGCCAGTCCGAGGGCAGGAATCCCGAAGCGACAGTACCGGTGCACGTGATTACCCTGTTGACCCGCGCTGCCGCTGCCCGGGACGCCGCTGCTCCAAGTCACCATGGCAACCAAGCAGCCGATCGCAGACTAGTGACCCCCCCATGTGCCAATAGCAAATGACTCAAGTCAGATTCCAGTCTGCAGGGTGGGTTGAGTGGGCAAACTGTGGGGGAAATTAGAGCGTGGCCCGAGACGATTCCCTGCTCATACCCCCGTAAAAACATGACAAAGCCGGGCCGGGCTGATCGAGGGATTCCCCTGATCTCCAGCTTACCTCCGGAGCAGGGGAATAAGTTATACGCGCCTCCCTCGATCAGCCCCGGCCACTTACCCCTACGACACCGGCTTGCATCTAGTTCCGGTCAGCTGACTCGACTGGTCAGCTAATGATGGTCACGTGACGAACCCGCGGCGTCAAGCACAGGTACTGCCGCGGGTTCTTATAGCGAAATCCCTCCCCTCCCGCAAATACAGGCTTAATAAATTAGCCTTAACACTTATCCCGTATGGGGAACGGCGTAAACGTAAAAACAAAAAAAATTTGCAAAATTGCTTTTTAACCCCTTAAGGACCCTTGACGTACGCGTACGTCATGACACCCTGGTACTTAAGGACCCACGCGTAAGTCATGGAGAATTCCGGCCCCCGCCGCGCACTGGGCGTGGATCGGACCGGGATGCCTGCTGAAATCATTCAGCAGGCATGCCGTGCAAAGGCCCACGGGGGTCATCAGACCCCCCATTTCAGCGATCGCGGCAAATCACAAGTGAATTCACACGTGCGATTTGCCCGATTCCGGGTCATTACGGGTCTATGGTGACCCGGTGACCCGGTATAGAAGGGGGATCGCGGGTGTCCATGACACCCACAATCCCCCTGAAAAGAGAGGAGTGAGGTGGCAGGGGTGCCACCCCTCCTATCCCTGCTATTGGTGGTCTAGACGCGACCACCAATAGCAGATCGGGGGCGGGGGGTTAACATTCGTTTTCCCCTTCCCGCCCACCCACAATAGGCGGGGCAGGATGGGGAAACCCGACAGGGACCGGCGCCGAAGATCCACTTACCGATCCGGAGGCTGCGGTAGACCGAGATCGGCGGCGGCGACGTCGTGCGGCTGGATCCTACGGAAGACGGTGAGTTGCCTAGCGACATCTGGAGGGTACAGTCTGAGACCACCAGATTGTGGTCTCTAACTGTAGCCCTCCAGATGTTGCAAAACTACAACTCCCAGCATGCCCAGACAGCTGTTTGGGCATGCTGGAATATGTCGTTTTGCAACAGCCGGAGGGTTGCAGTTTGAGACCACTATCTAGTGGTCTCTAAACTGTATCCCTCCAGATCTTGCAAAACTACAACTCCTAGCATGCCTAAACAGCTGATTGCTGTCCGGGCATGCTGGGATTTGTAGTTTTGCAACATCTGGAGGGTCACAGTTTGGAGATCACTTTGCAGTATTTTCTAAAACTGTAGCCCTACAGATGTTGCAAAACTGCAAATCCCAGCATGCCCAAACAGCTGTCTCGGCATGCTGGGAGTTGTAGTTGCGTACCTCCAGCTGTTGCATAACTACATCTCCCAGCATGCCCTTTGGTGATCAGTACATGCTGGGAGTTGTAGTTTTGCAACAGCTGGAGGCACACTGGTTAGAAAATACTGAGTTAGATAACAGAACCTAACTGAAGGTTTTCCAACCAGTGTGCCTCCAGCTGTTGCAAAACTACAACTCCCAGCATGCACGGTCTGTCAGTACATGCTGGGAGTTGTAGTTTTGAAACAGCTGGAGGTTTGCTCCCCCCCCCCATGTGAACGTACAGGGTACATTCACACGGGCAGGTTTACAGTAAGTTTCTTGCTTCAAATTTGGGCTGCGGCAAATTTTTTGCCGCAGCGCAAACTCCTAGCGGGAAACTCACCGTAATACACCAGTGCGAACGTACCCTAAAAACACTACACTAACACAAAATAATGGTTAAAACACTACATATACACCTTTTACACTGTCCCCACCCAATAAAAATTAAAAACGTATTGTATGGCAGTTTCCAAAATGGAGCCTCCAGCTGTTGCAAAACAACAACTCCCAGCATTTCCGGACAGCCAATGACTGTCCAGGCATGCTGGGAGTTTAGCAACAGCTGGAGGCACCCTGTTTGGGAATCACTGGCATAGAATACCCCTATGTCCACCCCTTATGTAATTCCTAATTTAGTCCTCAAATGCGCATGGCGCTCTCTCACTTCGTAGCCCTGTCGTATTTCAAGGAAACAGTTTAGGGCCACATATGGGCTATCTCCGCACTCGGGAGAAATTGCACTACAAATTTTGGGGGGCATTTTCTCATTTTAGTGGAAAAAAAAGAATCATTTTCACATCCAACTTTAACAAAAAGTGGGGTGTTAAGGCTCACTGGACCCCTTGTTACGTGCCTTGAGGGGTGTAGTTTCCAAAATAGTATGCCATGTGTTTTGTTTTTTTTTTGCTGTTCTGGCACGATAGGGGCTTCCTAAATGTGACATGCCCCCCAAAAACCATTTCAGAAAAACTCACTCTCCAAAATCCCACTGTCACACCTTCCCTTCTGAGCCCTCTACTGCGCCCGCCGAACACTTGACATACACATGAGGTATTTTCTTACTCGAGAGAAATTGGGTTACACATTTTAGGAAGATGTCTCTCCTTTTACCCCTTGTAAAAATTCAATAACTGGGTCTACAAGAACATGCCAGTGTAAAAAATGAAGATTTTGAATTTTCTCCTTCAATTTGCTGCTATTCCTGTGAAACACCTAAAGGGTTAACAAACCTTTTGAATGTCATTTTGAATACTTTGAGGGGTTCAGTTTTTATAATGGTGTCATTTGTGGGGTATTTCTAATAAGAAGGCCCTTCAAATCCACTTCAAAACAGAACTGGTCCCTGAAAAATTTCGATTTTGAAAATTTTGCGGAAAATTGTTGCTATAATTTGAAGCCCTCTGATGTCTTCCAAAAGTAAAAACATGTCAACTTTATGATGGAAACATAAAGTAGACATATTGTATATGTGAATTAATATATTATTTATTTGAAATGTCTGTTTTCCCTATAAGCAGAGAGCTTCAAAGTAAAAAAAAAATACATTTTCAATTTTTTCATCAAATTTTGGAATTTTTCCACCAAGAAATTGTGCAAGTATCGACAAAATTTGACCACTAACATAAAGTAGAATATGTCACGAAAAAACAATCTCTGAATCAGAACGAAAGGTAAAAGCATCCCAGAGTTATTAATGTTTAAAGTGACAGTGGTCAGATGTGCAAAAAATGGCCGTGTCCTACAGTGAAAATTGGCTGGGTCCTTAAGGGGTTAATCACATAGTAATATAGTTAATAAGGTTGAAAAAAGACCAGAGTTTATCAAGTTTATGCTATTTCCCTAATGAGTCCCTACTGAGTTGATCCAAAGGGAGGCAAAAAAAACCTCATACTAGAGGTAAAAATTCCTTCCCGACTCCAAATATGGCAGTCAGAATAAATCCCTGGATCAACGTTCTACCCCTATAAATCTAGTATACATAACCAGCAGTGTTATTACTCTACAAAAATGCATCCAGACCCCTTTTGAATTATTTTACAGAATTCACCATGACCACCTCCTCAGGCAGAGAATTCCACAGTCTCACTGCTCTTACAGTAAAGAACCCCCATCTGTGCTGGTGTAGAAACCTTCTTTCCTCTAAACGTGGAGGATGCCCCCTTTGTTATAGATACAGTCCTTGGTATAAATAGATCATGGGAGAGATCTCTGTATGGCCCCCTGATATATTTATACATAGTTATTAGGTCTCCCCTAAGCCTTCTTTTTCTAAACTAAATAACTCCAATTCTGATAATCTTTCTGGGTACTGTAGTCCTCCCATTCCCCTGTATTACCCTGGTTGCTCGTCTTTGAACCCTCCCCAGCTCCACTATATCTATGTATCCAGTATTCTATGTGTGGTCTGGCTAGTGATTTCTGTAAAAATGACACCTTATCTTTATTCTTTAGGTCCATACAATTAAAATTATACCCTACTTATATAGGTTTGATTTGGTTTACTTCTGGTAAAAAATTATAACCAGTACTGTGCACAATGAACCAAGAGAGGTCTCTATACAGCAGCATGAGCATTTTCCTCTTTCTACTGCTAATACCTCTCTCTATACACCCAAGCATTCTGCTAGCATTTCCCGCTGCTCTATGACATTTTCTGCCTATCTTTAAAGGGGTATTCTGGGCAAAGACATTTTATGCCCTATCCAATGCTGAGACCCCCTGTGATCTCCCTGCAGCACCCGCATAGAATGCTGGTGCTGAATCTCCAGTTTCGGAAACCACCAAGTTTCTGGGACTGTGGACGTAACGTGACGTCACGCCACGCCCCCTCCATTCATGTCTTCCCATAGACATGAATGGAGGGGGCGTGATGTGATGTCACGTCCCCAGTCCCGGAAACCCGGAGGTTTCCAAAACTGGAGATTCAGTACCCGCATAGAATGCGGGTGCTGCAGGGAGATCGCGAGGGTTCTCAGCAGTGGGCCCCCCAACGATCAGACTTCTTATCCCCTATCCTTTGGATAGGGGATAAAATGTTTTTTGCCCGTAATACCCCTCTAAGTCTTCTGAAATAACAACCCCCTAAATCCCTTTACTCATATACACTAAATATATTTTCTTTGAGTTATCTAATTTGATATGATATTGAAATCCAGACACTCATTCTGAGAATTCACAATGACAAAGCCTTAGCCACAGATTATTATCTAGTCTGCGTACACACAGTCCATGTTTGACCATTGTTAGGGCCTGATATGATACAAAAGGTTTGGGAATTGTATTGCTTTAACAGTGAGAGCTAAGCGGCTGGTTTTTACTGCTATAGTGTGACCTCTCACACTGACCATTTGGAAGCGGGTGATCTGTTGTGCTTTAATGTAAACATATGGAATGTTATCTTCTTGTTTTATGATGATGTACTCCTTCAGATATTTTAGATAACTTTGTGGGAAATTTATAGCCACATTTCTTTCTGTCTGTAACAAATACCATTAGAACACAATGACTTTCATTTACCACTGATATGAGTTACACATGTCAGCAGTCTTAACACTTGAATGCTCTTAAGATGATCAAACATCTATTGTACATACAGAAATACTGCAGACATAAATAACAGCCAGTGGCAACATTAACAAGATGTGAATCTTCCACTTTGTTGTTACCTCTTTGGTCAAGCATTCCCAGAAATCCAGGACAATACTAGTACCAGAGGGCTAGACTATAAGAAACAAAGTAAGCATGCTGTACATAGATGATTAATTCAAAAAGTTATCGGTCAGTGCTGAAAGTTAATCAGTGTTCAGTAGAAAATATGGCATAGCCAACAAATATATTTTTGTAACCCCTTAGCTAGATATTTTTTGTTTGTTAAAAAAAGAAGCCATGACAGGGATCACACTACGATTGTTGCCACTGTGACATGTATACATTGATAACTGGTCAACATGGGATGCTGATATATATTGGTGAATAGATAGGCACTGGCCCCACTGACTTTTATGATCTGAATGTAGCCAACTAGTGATTATGCTTGAGTTATTTTGTGAACACCCTCTCTTTATGGTGCTTTGTGCTATCATTTTAGGATATTTTTCTATATTCACTAGCCACATTTGTTGCACTTGGTTTTGATTATGATCATTTTTCCATTGATTTATTAAAGGTTATTAAAGGTTTATCCTTGTACGCCATATACCCCAGTTTCTCTGAATTATAATTTGTGTGGTGATAATATTCCTCCTCGTGTACTAGTATTATTAGTAATATTGACCTCAGTATACAAATAAATATATATGTGTTAATTAACTAATACATTTTCCCCATTATGTACCACCCAACTATGATTGACAATTGCCCCCACACCCTGTGGCTCTGCCTTCACAGTCACACCCATTACCAAAATGGGCGTCTTAGTAAAAAAAAAATGCCCAGGCCCGTTTTCAGTCCCTGTCCCAGTCTGGCCCTGGTGGCTCTCCAGCTGATGGAAACTCCTAGCATGTGTTGACAGCTACAGTCTGTCATAATATGCTGTACTGTAGTTTTGCAACAGCTAAAGAGTCACGGATGGGGACCACTGACCTAAAATAATCATGTCTCAGGAGCTGACTATAAGCTTTACACTTTTAAATGAGAACATAGCATCACCCCAAAAGGTGACATTGCTATTACCACAGCAGCAAATAAGAACGTCAGCAGTGCCAGCATCTCTTATGTAGTGGTTTCTTCATTTGCACATACTGTAGGCTCTCCACCTTTCTATATGAATCTCTCATAGCAATCTCTGTTTTACCCTCTTCAGTACTGAAGGCTCTTCCATCTCCTTGTATAGTTTGGCTAGGCAGTCTATAGATGAAGAACACTAATAGTATTCATATTACTGAACAGTACCTGCAATCTAATGATTGCATATAGTACTGTAATCCCCAATGGGACATTAAAAAGTGTAAAATAAGTAATAAGTTCTTAAAAATATATAAAAGCCCCATCCCAAATAAAATTTTAACCTCTTCAGGACATAGGGCGTAAGGATACGCCCTGCATTCCGAGTCCTTAAGGACCGAGGGCGTATCCATACGCCCGTGGGAATTCCGGTCCCCACCGCTAGCCGGTTGGGGACCGGAGCCGGATGCCTGCTGAAATCGTTCAGCAGGCATCCCGGCATATCGCCCAGGGGGGTCATTATGCCCCCCCATGTCGGCGATGGCCGCAGATCGCTGGCTGGACAATTCAGTCCAGCGATCTGCAGCGATTCCGGGTCAATCGGGTCTCCAGTGACCCGGTATTACTGGCTGATCGGGGCCGTCAGAGACAGCCATAGCCTGCAGGGGTGAGGTGGCAATCAGGGCGGCCAACCAATCAGGGCGCCTGGTGCGGGTGTCACTCCCGCAACCCGCTCCGACCCTCTTCCGGAGGACGTGAGCGGGTGCGGGACGTGCACCGCGGGTGCTGGGGACCCCGATCCCCGCCGTCAATGTTGGGATCGGGGCCCCAGGAGCAGCGGCGGCGGCGACGAGGGACTGACCTGTGTGCCAGCAGCAGCTGGAGGTGAGTAACAGCCTCCTGCTGTTGCTTAGCAACAGCTCCCAGCATGCAAAAAGGGCATACTGGGAGCTGTAGTTATGCAACAGCAGGAGGCAGACCACCACAACTCCCAGCATTCCCTTATGGGCAGGCTGGGACTAATGGTTTTGCAACAGCTGGAGGCACATTTTTTCTATGGAAAAGTGTACCTTCAGCTGTTGTATAACTACAATTCCCAGCTTGCACAAACAGCTAAAGTGCATGCTGGGAGTTTTAGTGGTGCATCTGCTGGTTGCATAACTACAACTCCCAGCATGCCCGTTGGCTGTCGGTGACTGCTGAGAGTTGTAGTTTTGCAACAGCTGAAGGCACACTGGAGTTTTTTTTTACCTAACTCAGTGTTTCACGACCGGTGTGCCTCCAGCTGTTGCAAACTCCAACTCTCAGCAGTCAATGTACACCATGCACCGTACATGCTGGGAGTTGTAGTTTTGCAACAGCTGGAGGCACACTGGTTGTGAAACACTGAGTTAGGTCACAAACTCAGTGATACATAACCAGTGTGCCTACAGCTGTTGGAAAACTAAAACTCTCAGCATGTACAGTCTGTCAGCGCATGCTGGGAGTTGTAGTTTTGCAACAGCTGGATGTGCCCCCCCCCCCCCCCCCACACAATGTGAATGTACAGGATACACTCACATGGGCAGAGGTTTACAGCAAGTATCTGGCTGCAAGTTTGAGCTGCGGCAAATTTTCTGCCGCAGCTCAAACTACCATCGAGAAACTACTGTGAACCCCCGCCCGTGCGACTGTACCCTAAAAACACTACACTACATTACACTAACACAAAATAAAATAAAAAAGTAAAAAACACTACATATACACATACCCCTACACAGCCCCCCTCCCCAATACAAATGAAAGCGTCTGGTATGCCACTGTTTCCAAAACGGAGCCTCCAGCTGTTGCAAAACAACAACTCCCAGTATTGTCGGACAGCTGTTGACTGTCCAGGCATGCTGGGAGTTTTGCAACAGCTGGAGGCACCCTGTTTGGGAATCACTGGCGTAGAATTTCCCTATGTCCACCCCTATGCAAGTCCCTAATTTAGGCCTCAAATGCGCATGGCGCTCTCACTTTGGAGCCCTGTCGTATTTCAAGGCAACAGTTTAGGGTCACATATGGGGTATCGCCGTACTCGGGAGAAATTGTGTTACAAATTTTGGGGGGTATTTTCTGCTTTTACTCTTTTTAAAATGTAAAATTTTTGGGAAAACAAGCATTTTAGGTAAAAAAAATAATAATTTTTTTTAAATATGCAAAAGCCGTGAAGCACCTGTGGGGTATAAAGGTTAACTTAACCCCTTGTTACATTCCCCGAGGGGTCTAGTTTCCAAAATGGTATGCCATGTGGGGGTTTTATTGCTGTCCTGGCACCATAGGGGCTTTCTAAATGCGGAATGCCCCAGAGCAAAATTAGCTTTCAAAAAGCCAAATGTGACTCCTCCTCTTCTTAGACCTGTAGTGCGCCAGCAGAGCACTTTTCACCCCCATATGGCATGTTTTCTGAAACGGGTGAAATTGGTCTTCAAATTTTTAGGGGTATTTTCTGCTATTACCCTTTTTAAAAATGGAAAATTTTGGGGAAAACAAGCATTTTAGGTAAAAATTTTTATTTTTTTTCTACATTTGCAAAAGTCGCGAAACACCTGTGGGGTATAAAGGTTCACTTTATCCCATGTTACATTCCCCGAAGGGTCTAGTTTCCAAAATGGTATGCCATGTGGGGTTTTTTGTTGTTCTGGCACCATAAGGGCTTCCTAAATGCAACATGCCCCCCAAAAACCATTTCAGAAAAATGTACTCTCCAAAATCCCCTTGTCGCTCCTTCCATTCTGAGCCCTCTACTGCGCCCGCCGAACACTTTACATAGACAATTGAGGTATGTGCTTACTCGAGAGAAATTGGGCTACAAATAGAAGTAAACATTTTCTCCTTTTACCCCTTGTAAAAATTCAAAAATTGGGTCTACAAGAACATGTGAGTGTAAAAAATGAAGATTGTGAATTTTCTCCTTCACTTTGCTGCTAGTCCTGTGAAACACCTAAAGGGTTAAAACGCTGACTGGATATCATTTTGAATACTTTGGAGGGTGCAGTTTTTATAATGGGGTCATTTATGGGGTATTTCTAATATGAAGACCCTTCAAATCCCCTTCAAACCTGAACTGGTCCCTGAAAAATATCGAGTTTGAAAATTTTGTGAAAAATTGCTGCTGAACTTTGAAGCCCTCTGATGTCTTCTAAAAGTAAAAACTCATCAATTTTATGATGCAAACATAAAGTAGACATATTGTATATGTGAACCAAAAAAAATGTATTCGTAATATCCATTTTCCTTACAAGTAGAAAGCTTCAAAGTTAGAAAAATGCTAAATTTTCAAATTTTTCATCAAATTTACGGATTTTTCACCAAGAAAGGTATGGAAAAGGTATGCAAGTATGGAAAAAAATTTACCACTATGTTAAAGTAGAATAGGTCACGAAAAAACTATCTCGGAATCAGAATGATAACTAAAAGCATCCAAGAGTTATTTATGTTTAAAGTGACAGTGGTCAGATGTGCAAAAAACGCTCCGGTCCTTAAGGCCAAAATGGGCTTGGTCCTGAAGGGGTTAATCACCCCGTTATCTTTTTACAAATAAAAACAACAAACAAAACAAAACATATTTGTTACCACTGCGAGTGGAAATTAAATTTTAAAATATAATGGGGGAAATTTATCAAAACATTTATCGATGATTAGTTGTCTATAGCAACCAATAAGAGGTAATCTGAAGAATCAAGCCTCTGAAGAAGGAAAGATACAATCTGATTGGTTGCTATGGGAAACTGCACCACTCCTTCTCTACACAGGTTTTTTTTTTTATCCCATACAGTAAAAAGGCTTAGATGTTTAAAAAAAACAAAAAAAAAACAACCAAAGCCTAACGCCAGAATTGTAGATTTTTGGTCACTTCATATACAGTAACCCCCCCGACATGTGATGGCCCCGACATATGATCAAATCGACATACGATGACCTCTCAGAGGCCATCGCATGTCGATGTCAGCATCGACATACGCTGCTTTTATATGTCGGGGCCATCGCATTAACTGCTATCCGACAGCGTAAAATGCTTAAGCTGCTGTCGGATAGCAGTTTAAGCATCCCGGACAGGTTCACTTACCTATCCCCGCTGCTCCGGGTCCACTTTGCGTCTTTATTACGTCGCTGCACACGCCGTCCCGGCGCCGCAACGTAATAACGTCACCAGAAAGCGAGGCCCGGACACCGGAGAAGATGCAGAAAAAGCCGGAGGATCCCGAAGAAGACGCCGGAGCAGCGGGACAGCATCGGGAGCCCATGGGACAGCATTGGGAGCGGTGAGGACGCGGTCCGGAGCGGCGGGGACAGGGGAATATAACTTCCTATACTTTACATTGCACAAATCCCTCAACATACGATGGATTAGACAAACGATGGGTCGTTTGGAACGAATTACCGTCGTTTGTTGAGGGACCACTGCATTAGAAAAAAATGCATAAAAGTAGGTAAAAAAGACCTATCTAAACAAAAAATTTTACCGATAAAAACTACAGATCGAGGCACAAAAATTATCCCTTATACCGCACCGGATATGGGAAAAAAAATTATAGGAGTAAGGACATTTTTAAGCATACTGATTTTGTAAAAAAAATTAAAAAAAAATTAAAAGTTTTACTTTTTCCAAAAGTAGTACAATAATGGAAAAACATGGGTTTTGTTTTTATCATATTGATCTACAGAATAAGAATAACATGTCAGTTTTACTGTTAGAATGCTTTCACACTATAAAATGTATCCGTTTTAAAGGTCCGTTCAATGTTCCGTAATAAAAAACCTGAAGATCGTCCGTTAAACGGCCGTTACAAAATCCCATAGGGCCGTTAGAAAATCCCATTATAGTCTATGGGATTTTTACATTTTCCGTTTTAACCCGTTATAGCCTGTTATTCCTTTTCAATATTTCTTTATTGAAAAAATTTATCATTTACATTTTAATAAATAACATTTTATACATTGAATTTCATGATTTTATCTTTTTTCCCACCCCCTTCCCCTACCCTCACCTTTCTCCCCCATGACATATCTCCCATTACTGGGTGGACGGTAGGCAGAGGGCCAACACCTTCCCATTCTATTACTATTTCCATTATACTATATCAATTAATTTTCTTTTCTCTTTCCTTTCCCTTCCCTTTCTCTCTCTCTCTTTTCTTTTCTTTTTTTCCCATTTTAGATCTTTGGTATCTTCCCAATTATTTCTACCCGCCTTTATTCTTATGTCCACCTGATTCCCGTCCCCCTCACATAATAATGAAATAATAAAAAAATAAAAAAAAACTCTAATTTCTTTCTTTTGACCAAATAACCTTCCTATCACCTCCCTCCACTCCCATACCTCTGGTTTAGTTGGGGCCAGCCATCTCCTGATTAATAATCTAGCATAAGAGAGCATCATCAATAGTAGTGTTGAGCGGCATAGGCCATGTTCGAATTCGCGAATATATGGACGAATATTCGTCATAAATTCGCTAAATTCGCATATTCGTAATATTCGCGTTTTATTTTCGCATATGCGAAAAATTCGCGTATGTGAAAATTTACATTTACAAAAATTAGCATAAGCGAAAATTCGCATGTGTTAAAATTCGCAAATGCGAAAATTAACATATACAAATTTCTCACACAGTAGTATTAGAGCCTTCATTACACCACACAAGCTGGAAGCAGAGAGGGATGATCACTGTGATGTGTACTGTGATTAAAAAAACAAAAAACGAATATTCGTAATTACGAATATATAGTGCTATATTCGCGAATATTCACGAATATGCGATATTCGCGAATAAAATTTGCATTGCGAATATTCGAGAGCAACACTAGTCAATAGTTCCTTTCTTTCTTTTGTTGTTTTATTTACTTTTCTATCATCACCCAAGATAATCAAAGCTATATCATCTTTTATCTCATATATTCTTGTATTTTTGTATTTTTTCACATGCCCATATAATATGCAGGAATCCCGCGTTTTCCATTTTACATCTTGGACAGTTGCCATTTTCCCTCCTACCAATCCTGAAGAGGAATTTTCGTGTATAATAAATACATACACTATATACTATGTTCCATTGTATCAGTTGAAGGTCTAAACTTAAGGAAATTTTTTTTATATTACTGATTACATTCATCCAACCGCATTTGTTTCTCTCACCTAACTCTTCGTCCCATTGCTGGAAGAATTTATGTTTTAAGTTATTTTCTTTATTTTTCATTATTTCGGTGTAAATTACTGCCATAACTTTCTTTACTATTTTTCCCTCCTCCATTTTTCTTATAGTTTCAGTTACTTCCACTATACGATTACCACTGTCTTTTAGTGACCCGCATATGGCACTTTTTAAACCCTGAAATTCAAACCACATACCTTTTCCTAATTTAAATTCTTCCTGCACCTCTCTCCACTTTCTTAACTCTCCTTTTCTCCACACGTCTCTCAAAATGTTACATCCCCTAGTTTCCAGCTTAGCTACCTCTTTAAAGTTTACATTATGCCAAATTGGCGCTGTCTCTAATATTCCCGTTATTTTTATTTCTTTTTTAAAGTTTTCCCAGGTTTTACAAATCCCTACTATTATAGCATTTTCCTTCCACCTTCCTTCTTTTAACTGTCCTGACTCAAGAACCTGATAAATATTTTCGTATTTCCCTTTTGTTTTTTCAATGATATTTTTATAGATTCCAAATCTCCTCCTCTCAACCACATAGTACATCTTGCTAAAAAGAAAATCCCTGTATATCAGGAAGTTTCAGTCCTCCCTTCTCTCTTCCTTTACTTAAGTATTCTATTTTTATCCTCGTTCTTTTCCTTCCCCATATTAGGGCGTTTAGCATAGCTATTATCCTTCTAAAAATTCCTCTCTCGCACCAGACAGGGGCAGCTCCAAAGATGTATAATAGTTTTGGTAGAATTACTGTTTTAATTAAGACTATCCTCTCTGATCTCATAAGATTCAGTTTATTTCATGTTCTTACCTTGTTTTCCAATTTTTTTTTATCAATGGGTATGTGTTTATTTTGTGATATTCTCCTATTTTCCCAAATATCTGTACGCCTAAATAAGAAAAACTTTCTCCTTTATCCAGGATTCTAAGCTCCTTAATTATTCCCAGTTCTACTTTACCTAATGGAAGTAATTTCTCCCAGTTTATAACAAACCTGCATAGTTCCCATATTCCCCAATCACTTCCATAACCTTCTCTATGGAGTTTTCTGGCTTTTCCAAATATAATAAATATGTTGTCTGCGTATAGTGATATTTTATCCCCATCCCCCTCCACTCCAAATCTTTTTATTTGCTGATCTTCTCTGACTTTAACTGCCAGGGGTTCGACCACTAGCGCAAAAAGTAGAGGAGATAAGGGGCATCCCTGCCTTGTACCCCGGGTCACAAAAAAACTCTGATCTTTTCCCTTCTATATTTATTCTAGCTTCTGCTCCATTATATAGCATCTTGATCATTTCTATATAGTCCTTCTGAAACCCATATTTTTCCAGTACTCCCCATAGGAACTCCCACTCCACCCTGTCAAACGCTTTACTTGCGTCAAGTGACAGGATGGAGTGGGTTCCCTCTCTTCCCTCCACCGACTGTACTCCGGTAAGGGTCCTATAGATATTATGCTTGGTCACCCTACCTGCGATAAATCCACATTGATCTTTATGCACCAGTTCCCCTACCTTTTTTTCCAAACGCAATGCCAGAGTCTTTGCCAGGATCTTTACGTCCGTGTTCAATAATGATATTGGACGATATGATTCCGTTTCTTTCTTATCTTTATTCGGTTTCAACAGTAATCTTATTTCTGGTTCTTTCATTGTTTCGGGTAAGGTTCCTGTTTTTAAAGAACTATTTATAGTTCTAAGCAGAACTGGGATAAGGATTCTCCCCGCCGGGACTCGTGTTCCCTTTGATCTTATTTAACCCCTTCATGACCCAGCCCATTTTCACCTTCATGACCTGGGCATTTTTTGAAAATCTGACCACTGTCACTTTAAACATTAATATCTCTGGAATGCTTTTACTTATCATTCTGGTTCCGAGATTGTTTTTTCGTGACATATTCTACTTTATGGTATCGGTAAAATTTCACTGATATTTGTATCCTTTCTTGGTAAAAAATCTAAAAATTTCATGAAAATTTTGAAAATTTAGCATTTTTCTAACTTTGAAAGTCTCTGCTTGAAAGGAAAATGGATATTCCAAATAAATTACATATTGATTCACATATACAATATGTCTACTTTGTGTTTGCATTAAAAAATTGACAAGTTTTTACTTTTGGAAGACACCAGAGGGCTTCAAAGTTCCGCAGCAATTTTCCAATTTTTCTCAAGATTTTCAAAATCGTAATTTTTCAGGGCCCAGTTCAGGTTGGAAGTGGATTTTAAGGATATTCATATTAGAAATACCCCATAAATGACCCCATTATAAAAACTGCACCCCCCAAAGTATTCAAAATGACATTCAGTAAGTGTTTTAACCCTTTAGGTGTTTCACAGGAATAGCAGCAAAGTGAAGGAGAAAATTCTAAATCTTCATTTTTTACACTCGCATTTTCTTGTAGACCCTATTTTTGTATTTTTACAAGGGGTAAAAGGAGAGAAATCACCCTAAAATTGGTAACCCAATTTCTCTTGAGTAAGGAAATACCTCATATGCGTATGTAAAGTGTTCGGCGGGCGCAGTAGAGGGCTCAGAAGGGAAGGAGCGACAATGGGATTTTGGAGAGTGAGTTTTTCTGAAAGGGTTCTTGGGGGGCATGTCCCATTTAGGAAGCCCCTATGGTGCCAGAACAGTGGACCCCCCCCACATGTGACCCCATTTTGGAAACTATACCCCTCATGGAATTTACTAAGGGGTGCAGTGAGCATTTACACCCCACTCACGTTTGACAGATATTTGAAACAGTGGACTGTGCAAATCAAAAATTTTATTTTTCATTTTCACAGACCACTGTTCCAAAAATCTGTCATACACCAGTGGGGTGTAAATGCTCACTGCACCCCTTATTACATTCCGTGAGGGGTGTAGTTTCCAAAATGGGGTCACATATGGATATTTATTGTTTTGCGTTGTCAGAACTGCTGTAACAATCAGCCACCCCTGTGCAAATCGCCTCAAATGTACATGGCGCACTCTCCCTTCTGGGCCTTGTTGTGCGCCCCCAGAGCACTTTGCGCCCACATATGGGGTATCTCCGTACTCAGGAGAAATTACGTTACAAATTTAGAGGGTCTTTTTTCCCTTTTACCTCTTGTGAAAATGAAAAGTATAGGGCAACACCAGCATGTCAGTGTAAAAAATTAATTTTTTTACACTAACATGCTGGTGTAGACCCCAACTTCACCTTTTCATAAGGGGTTAAAGAAGAAAAAGCCCCCCAAAATTTGTAAGGCAATTTCTCCCGAGTACGGCGATACCCCATATGTGTCCCAAAACTGTTGCCCTGAAATACGACAGGGCTCCGAAGTGAGAGCGCCATGCACATTTGAGGCCTGAATTAGGGATTTGCATAGGGGTGGACATAGGGGTATTCTACGCCAGTGATTCCCAAACAGGGTGCCTCCAGCTGTTGCAAAACTCCCAGCATGCCTGGACAGTCAATGGCTGTCCGGCAATACTGGGAGTTATTATTTTGCAACAGCTGGAGGCTCCGTTTTGGAAACAGTAGCGTACCAGACGTTTTTCATTTTTTGGGGGGAGGGGGGCTGTGTAGGGGTATGTGTATATGTAGTGTTTTTTACTTTTTATTTTAGGTTAGTGTCAGTGTAGTGAAGTGTTTTTAGGGTACAGTCACATGGGCAGAGGTTCACAGCAAGTTTGCCGCTGGAAGTTTGAGCTGCAGCGCAAAATTTGCGCCATCTCAAACTTGCAGCACTCACTGTAAACCTCCGCCCATGTGAGTGTACCCTGTACATTCACATTGGGGGGAGGGGGCAAACATCCAGCTGTTGCAAACTCCGAGCATGCCCTTTGGCTGTCCGTGCATGCTGGGAGTTGTAGTTTTGCAACAGCTGGAGGAACACTGGTTTGGAAACACTAAGTTAAGTAATAAACTTTCAAGTGTTTTGCAACCAAACTTAGTGTTTCCAAACCAGTGTGCCTCCAGCTGTTGCAAAACTACAACTCCCAGCATGCATGGTCTGTCAGTGCATGCTGGGAGTTATAGTTTTGCAACAATTGCAACAGCTGGAGGCACTGAGGTAGGAAACGGACAATGTTTCCCAACTAGTGTGCCTCCAGTTGTTGCAAAACTACAACTCCCAGCATGCCCAGACTGCCAAGGCATGCTGGAAGTTGTAGTTCGGCAATATCTGAAGGATCAGATGTTGCCGAACTACAACTTCCAGCATGCTTGGGCAGTCTGGGCATGCTGGGAGTTGTAGTTTTGCAACATCTGGAGGTCCACAGTTTGGAGACCACTGTATAATGGTCTCCAATCTGTGCTCTTCCAGATGTTAGAGAACTACAACTCCCAGCATGCCTGGACAGACTGAGCATGCTGAGATTTGTAGTTTTGCAACATCTGGAAGAGCACAGATTGGAGACCATTATACAGTGGTCTCCAAACTGTGGACCTCCAGATGTTGCAAAACTACAACTCCCAGCATGCCCAGAAAGCCAAAGGCTGTCTGGGCATGCTGGGAGTTGCAGTTTTGAAACTCTCAGAGGCAGCAGTGAGATCGCTTTACGGCGATCTCACTGCTGCCAATGAAGATGCCGCACTGCTGCTGCAAACTCACCTCCGGGACGCAGCGCAGCCGGGACCGCACGGAGGACGCCGGGACCGCTCGGGACACCGCTCGGACGGGTAAGTGACGCCGGGGGACGGGTCAGGGACACTTAGCAGAGCGGTGTGTGTCCCGATCCCCGTGATCGGGACTCACACACCGCGCTGCTAAGTATTCTCATAGCGAAACGCTGCTATCAGCTAGTCAGATTTGACTAGCTGATAGCAGCGATCGCTGGGGGGGGTGGGGGACGAAACCCCCCGTGGTCGCACGGTAAGATGGCTGGCTATCAGTGATAGCCACCATCTTTCCGGGCGCTGCGGGATGCCGCGAGTAGCGGCAGTAATATCCATGACGTACCTGTATGTCATGGGTCGGGAACACCTTGCCACCCATGACGTACAGGTATGTCATAGGTCGGGAAGGGGTTAAAGCTTCTTCTAACTCCCTAAGGGTTATTGGGTTTCTTTCTCTTGTTGTATTGATAGTCTGGGCATCTTTATATTGTCCAAATATTTAACAATTATTTTTTGTGTTTAATCTCTGATGTGTATATTTTTTTTATAGTATTTTACAAATTCTTCTCCGATTTCCTCCGGGTCCCTACATACTTTCCCTGTACCACTTTTTATTTAATTAATATGAGATTTGCCTTGTTGATTCTGTATTATATTCATGAGCCTTTTATTAGGTTTTCCTGACTCCCATATTTTTTGTTGTCCCAAAAATTTTAATTTATTCTTACTTTTTTCTTCTAAATACATATTTAAATTTATTTTGATTATCTTTCCATGTTTCTTGCTTCTCTATGTTAGCAGGGTCCATTATGTATCTTTCTTCTGCTTTTACCACCTCTGATATCAGCCCATGCTCTTTTTCTCTAAATTCTCTCTTTTTTCTGGAGATGGCCAACATCACTTCTCACCTCAAAAAGGATTTCGCTGTGTCCCATACCATCTGTTCTGATGTTGTTCCCCAATTAAATAGTAAAAATTCCTCCATATGCTCCCATTTATTTCTGATATATGTGTGTTAATATTAATTTCTATTGGGTTGTGGTCTGAGACACAGCGAGCAAGATATCTTATTTTTTCTATGTTAGGGGATCCCTCTTTATTTGCTAGGCACAGGTCTATTCTTGATAGTGTTTGACATGTTTTGTTCCAACAGGAGTAAATTCTTTTTGCTGGATTTTTAACTCTCCACATATCTATTAATCCCACCTCTTGACAATATTTTAATAATGGTGACCCCTTTTTATTACAACACTATTTTTACCCCTTAACCTATCTATTTCTTCTTCCATTACTGAATTAAGATCACCCTGTATAAAGATGGTGCAATTATTTTTCTCCCCACAAAATTCTAATATCTCCTCTAACACCCTGTGCGTAAATGGAGGGGGTATATATATATACAAACGCAGTTATACAGGTTAGCCCAGTCTAAATTTCCACGCAAAACTACATATCTTCTGTATTTATCTATACATTTGCCGTACAATTCCCATTTAATGTTTCTTGGAATCAAAACAGACACTCCCCTTGATTGTGATGTAAATCATGAGTGATGACTATACGACCACCAATTTCTTTTTAAGACCCCTATTGTTTCCTGCGTTAGGTGGGTTTCTCTTAATCCTATTACTCCCGGTAAGTGATTCTTTATAAATTCCATAACTGCAACTCTTTTTACCTTATCTCCTAATCCCCTAATATTCCACGCTATCAACCGTGTACCCAACTGTATAATTTTATCCTTTTAGTTCTTACTTTTCCCCCCATTCTCTCAGTAGAAAGAAAAGAGAAGGTATAAGTATGGAGGTATGGAAGTGGACAAAACTGAGAAAAAAATAAATAAAAACACAAGGAAGAAAGGTGCCCCTTTATGGCTTACCCCAATTCATGGCAAGCCTCTTGCCTAGCATGTTTCCTGATCCTCAACCTCCTCTAAATTTACTCTATTACTACCTTTTGTAAGCCCTGCTTATCCATCCATTCTGTTGCTTCATCTACTTTACTGAAAAAGAGAGTTTGCTCATTATACCTTACACGCATTCTTGCTGGAAATAACAGTGAAAATGTTACTCTGTTTTTACTGTTTTAAACAGCTCTCTCTTCCTTCGAGTTTCTGTTGCGTAGTCGGGGAAAATCATCACCTTTTTGTTTTCAAACATTATTTATTTTTTCCCCCTTGTAATCTGCATAAAGGTATCTCTGTCTCTCGCATTTAATAGTTTCACAATAATTGCGCTTGGATATTTACTGCCTTGTGTGATCTGACTAGGTATTCTGTGTGCCCTTTCGATATGATTTGTCAGTAGACCTAGGATCTAGCTACCACTATTCTGTGGTGAGCTACAGTGGATGGCAAATACCCTGATATACTACAATTCTACAATTAGTAATATTAAATAATCATCCCCAAGAGCATAGATTTAACACATTTCTGTGGTCAAAAGTCATTAGCACTTAACACACCAATAAATCTACCACAATACTGCGGTTAATGGTGACAAGCGCTTAACATATAATTTGCCACAATTCTGCCGTCCGTGATAGTGAACACTCAGCCCACAAGTAAATTCGCCACAGTTCTGTAATTAATAGTGGATAACTCAAAGCACACAGATAGATTTGCCACTTTTCTGCTGTTAATAGTAGTGAGCCCTTAGCCCACGGGTAAGTTCACCACTGCTCTATAGATGATAATAGAAAGCGATTAACACACAGATGAATTTGCCGCAATTCTACTGTAAGACATGGATAAGTTCACCTCACTTCTGTAGGTAATATTAAAGAAACCTATAGCCCACAGCTAGATTTATCACCATTCTGCTGTCAGTAGTAGTAAGCACAGTCCTGATGTTAGTAGTGGGAAGCAGATAGGGAAGCACAGTTCTGCTATTAGTGATTGCACACACTTAACCCACCTCGGTTTTGTAGGCAATCATACAAAGCACCTCAAAGTGCAACTGTCATGAAATTTTAGGATAATAACCTGCACATAGCCTTTGTACTGTGTGCAGGTGTTGTGTACAGCAATTATTTTACCTTATATATGCAGGCTTTGGTGACGCTAAAAAGTGCTTTTATTCAAAGCCACTGACGGTCGAATAGGAGTGGTGCGAGGTACACGATGCCCCGCCGCCACCACGCCCACTTTCTATCTCAGTGCTGGGACCGCTGTGTAATTGACACACAGGTCCCAGCGCATGCGCCTTTCAACTAATGTAACTGTGCGTGCCGCCGCGTGTCATCCAGCGAGCGCTCGCTCCTCCAGAGAGCGCTCGCTCCCGCCGCTGTCATCCTCCTCAATATGCCTGTGCAGGGCTAGGTGCAGAGAGCGCACTTCCTCTCTGCTCCTAGTATCCTGGACTATACTGATGTCTCCACCCGAGAGAAGAAAGAAGATAACGGGCACTTACAGTATAATAACCTGCAAAAAAAAGTGCATGTATGAATAAAGTTTTTTTTTTGTTGTTGATCAATTTGTACATGTATCAAATAAAGAATACAGGTTTTCTCCCTCTATTGTAGGTACCGGCCCCTTCATACACTAATAGATCTACATACATAGAGATATATATATATGCAAAAATGTGGTGAGCAGCACTCCAGGGTGTAGAGAATTCAGGAGGGTGCAAGCAGACAAAGGCCCAGTCCCAGGCACTGTAGATAAGGAAAAGATGATTTTGCAGCACTCCAAAAAATAAGGTGGAAAATGAGTAGTTTATTCCATCAGACAAGGTGCAACGTTTCGGTCACCAGTTGCGGCCATTTTCAAGCATACAAATGTGGTAAAGTGCCAGGTATAAATGGAGTGACCAATTAGGATACAATTACAATAAAATTGTATGAAAGTGCATAAAGTGAATACAATACAAAATATAAAAATACATGATTGCACTTACTGTAGTTCATCTGAATACATGTAAAACGCAAATCAGGGTGCATTAGAAGTACATATAAAATATAAAGTTCATAAGTGCAATCATGTGCACATAATTAAGTGAATAGGATCCTCCAAGAGCGGGGCGGGGGCAAGGTACACTCACCAATCACAAAGGAATAATCGGCTTGATACAGTAAGCGGGGCCACACGTGTGTCAGCGTGTGATGCAGGAGCGTCATAGAGATGTAATGGTCACATGACAGGACTAGCCGGCGCATGCGCATAGGGATGCAGTAGGTCAATTCAGCCATATGTACTGATGGCAACAGTATTGGCAAAGTTCATCTCTGATGGAGCAAATGACAGTACCCGCTGTGGAGATACTTTTGTGTAGTGGATTCTTCTAAGTACCAGCGGGGACAAATGCCGCAGAGTAACCTGAGGGACCTAGGGCATCCCACATCACTCCAGGTACTTCTCAGCCATCACCGGATCTAGGTTGCAGTCAGCATCCTCGCATCACTGGTTCAGGGGGGCGGAGCTTCCACGTCACCCGCACATCGGTACAGAGGCACACTCAAAGTACTACTGGGGAATTTAAATGGTGATGACCAAACATAGATAGATGATGACAGCAAATCTGAAAGAATTGGTCCGGCAGCATCCATTTCCAGCAAAAATAAAATAAATGTATAAAATTGAGATGGTGATGACGAGAGTCCGTCGTCCCGCCAAACGTTCTGGAGAAAAAGTGAAAATAAAAACAAATTAAAATCAGCTTATAAAGATAGGCACATAATAGTAAAACATGGGACCGTAATGTCTGCGTATTTATGACATACTAGGGGTGACAATAAAGTTAACATTGAGCTTCTTAGGGCGTAATGTGTCAAGATCATGAATCCAACGTAGCTCACGGCGTTTTAGCATTGTGACGCGGTCACCACCGTGTTTAGGCAAAGGAATGTGGTCAATAAGGATGAAGCGTAGGTCACGTTCGTTGTGGCCAGCCTCAGTGAAATGCTTCGATACTGGAAGGTCCAAGCGTTTTTTGCGTATGGTGTAGCGGTGTTCAGTAATACGTGTACGAAATTCAAGAGTATAACAATTTGCATGGACAAGTGAGTACATATATTACAAACTTGGAAGTATAAGTTAAATAGAATTTGATTTAATTTATTTGATTTGAGTGCCCTTGCACATGAGGGAACCATTAATACAAAGTCTGCATGGAAAAGATCCTGTGTTCTGGACAGTCAAGTATTTTTGATCATTGGACGATTTTAAAGAGTCATCTGACTTGAGTCTGTCCCTGATGTTTCAAGGCCTGCGATATGACATCAGGGGCAGGTTCGAGAACTCAGTGACTTTGGGGAAACATTTAGAGAGGATAGACCAGTGTCTTCTAATGACTGCTGAAATTTTGTGAGACATATTGTTGTAGGTGGTAACAAATGCCTATCCCCCACAACCGTGACATTGAGGCAGTGAGGAAAGCTATCGCACATGACATGTCTCCTGGCAAGATTGAGTTTATTATCTCTGCCCTTTATCTTGTTCTTACAAACAATTACTTTTCATTTAATGATCAGTTTTTTCTGCAGACCTCTGGTACGGAAATGGGGACGAATGTCGCCCCAACATATGCCAACATCTTCGTGGCCTCCCTGGAGGAGGAGCTAGTCTATGTGTCCCACCACTTCAGCCATGTGCTGGGGTGGTGGCGATACATAGATGACGTCGTTCTCGTCTGGACGGGGAGTGCCACGGAGCTGTTGGCTTTTGCCGATTTCCTTAACAGCATGGACCGGAACATTAAATTCACACTCACCTTTTCTGACTCCTCTGTCCAGTTCTTGGATACACACGTCATCATAGACGCCGGATGTCTCAAAACTGAGCTATACACGAAGCCTACAGACAGTAATTCAGTCATGCACTTCCAAAGTTGCCACCCCAGACCTATGATTAGGTCACTACCGAAAAGCCAGATGATGCGCACCATGCACATCATTAGCTCAGACTCACAGGTAGAATCATCTTTAGACACTATGGCACATAATTTTTCTGAAAGAGGTTACCCGACAGATTTGTTACGACAGAGTAAAGATATGATGATGACAATGGATAAGCGTTCCCTTATACATCAGTCGAGAAGACATCAGCCTAATGACCACCCACGCATTGTATTTGTTACCACCTACAACAATATGTCTCACAAAATTTCTCAATGTTGACTTTATTGTCACCCCTAGTATGTCATAAATACGCAGACATTATGGTCCTATATGTTTTACTATTATGTGCCTATTTTTATAAGCTGATTTTAATTTGTTTTTATTTTCACTTTTTCTCCAGAACGTTTGGGGGGACGACGGACTCTCACCATCACTATCTCAATTTTCTACATTTATTTTATTTTTGCTGGAAATGTATGCTGCCGGACCAATTCTTTCAGCTTTGCTGTCATCATCTATCTATATCTGGTCATCACCATTTAATTACCCCAGGAGTACTTCATCGAGTGTGCCTCTGTACCGATGTGCGGGTGATGTGGAAGCTCCGCCCCCCTGAACCAGTGATGCAAGGATGCTCACTGCAACCTCGATCCGGTGACAGCTGAGAAGTACCTGGAGTGACGTGGGATGCCCTAGTTCCATCAGGTTACTCTGCAGCATTCGTCCCCGCTGGTACTTAGATGAAGCAACTACACAAAAGTATCTCTACAGCGGGTACTGTCTGCTGATTTGCTCCATCAGAGATGAACTTTGCCAATACTGTTGCCCTCAGTACATATGGCTGAATTGACCTACTGCATCCCTATGCGTATGCGCCGGCTAGTCCGGTCATGTGACCATTACATCCTGCGTCCTGTCGGCATTTCCAGCTCCAGCATCACACGCTGACACACGTGGGGCCCCGACCCCGCTTACTGTATCAAGCGGATTATTCCTTTGTGATTGGTGAGTGTACCTTGCCCCCGCCCCACTCTTGGAGGATTGACTTAATTATGTGCACATGAATGCACTTATGAACTTTATATTTTATATGTACTTCTAATGCACCCTGATTTGCGTTTTACATGACATGTATTCAGATGAACTACAGTGAGTGCAATCATGTATTTTTATATTGTATTCACTTTATGCACTTTCATACAATTTTATTGTAATTGTATTCTAATTGGTCACTCCATTTATACCTGGCACTTTACCACATTTGTGTTACGCCGAGCGCTCCGGGTCCCCGCTCCTCCCCGGAGCGCTCGCTACACTTCCCTCACTGCAGCGCCCCGGTCGGTTCCACGGACCCGGGGCGCTGCGTTACTACCTCCGGCCGGGATGCGATCCGCGATGCGGGTAGCGCCCGCTCGCGATGCGCACCCCGGCTCCCGTACCTTACTCGCTCCCCGTCAGTTCTGTCCCGGCGCGCGCGGCCCCGCTCCCTAGGGCGCGCGCGCGCCGGGTCTTTGCGATTTAAAGGGCCACTGCACCGCTGATTGGTGCAGTGGTTCCAATTAGTGTTTACACCTGTGCACTTCCCTATATCACCTCACTTCCCCTTCACTCCCTCGCCGGATCTTGTTGCCCTAGTGCCAGTGAAAGCGTTCCTTGTGTGTTCCTTGCCTGTGATTCCAGACCTTCTGCCGTTGCCCCTGACTACGATCCTTGCTGCCTGCCCCGACCTTCTGCTACGTCCGACCTTGCTTCTGTCTACTCCCTTGTACCGCGCCTATCTTCAGCAGCCAGAGAGGTTGAGCCGTTGCTAGGGGATACGACCTGGTCACTACCGCCGCAGCAAGACCATCCCGCTTTGCGGCGGGCTCTGGTGAAAACCAGTAGTGACTTAGAACCGATCCTCTAGCACGGTCCACGCCAATCCCTCTCTGGCACAGAGGATCCACTACCTGCCAGCCGGCATCGTGACAGTAGATCCGGCCATGGATCCCGCTGAAGTTCCTCTGCCAGTTGTCGCTGACCTCACCACGGTGGTCGCCCAGCAGTCACAACAGATTGCGCAACAAGGCCAACAGCTGTCTCAACTGACTGTTATGCTACAACAGTTACTACCACAGCTCCAGCAATCATCTCCTCCGCCAGCTCCTGTACCTCCTCCGCAGCGAGTGGCCGCTTCTGGAATACGACTATCCTTGCCGGATAAATTTGATGGGGACTCTAAGTTTTGCCGTGGCTTTCTTTCCCAATGTTCATTACACTTGGAGATGATGTCGGACCAGTTCCCCACTGAAAGGTCTAAGGTGGCTTTCGTAGTCAGCCTGCTGTCTGGAAAAGCCCTGGCTTGGGCCACACCGCTCTGGGACCGCAATGACCCCGTCACTGCCTCTGTACACTCCTTCTTCTCGGAAATTCGAAGTGTCTTTGAGGAACCTGCCCGAGCCTCTTCTGCTGAGACTGCCCTGTTGAACCTGGTCCAGGGTAATTCTTCCGTTGGCGAGTATGCCGTACAGTTCCGTACCCTTGCTTCAGAATTATCCTGGAATAATGAGGCACTCTGCGCGACCTTTAAAAAAGGCCTATCCAGCAACATTAAAGATGTTCTGGCCGCACGAGAAATCCCTGCTAACCTACATGAACTCATCCATCTTGCCACTCGCATTGACATGCGTTTTTCCGAACGGCGTCAGGAGCTCCGCCAGGATATGGACTCTGTTCGCACGAGGCGTTTCTTCTCCCCGGCTCCTCTCTCCTCTGGTCCCCTGCAATCTGTTCCTGTGCCTCCCGCCGTGGAGGCTATGCAGGTCGACCGGTCTCGCCTGACACCCCAAGAGAGGACACGACGCCGCATGGAGAATCTCTGCCTGTACTGTGCTAGTACCGAACACTTCCTGAAGGATTGTCCTATCCGTCCTCCCCGCCTGGAAAGACGTCCGCTGACTCCGCACAAAGGTGGGACAGTCCTTGATGTCTACTCTGCTTCTCCACGTCTTACTGTGCCTGTGCGGATGTCTGCCTCTGCCTTCTCCTTCTCTGCTGTGGCCTTCTTGGACTCTGGATCTGCAGGAAATTTCATCTTAGCCTCTCTCGTCAACAGGTTCAACATCCCGGTGACCAGTCTCGCCAGACCCCTCTACATCAATTGTGTAAACAATGAAAGATTGGACTGTACTATACGTTTCCGCACGGAGCCCCTTCTAATGTGCATCGGATCTCATCACGAGAGGATTGAACTGTTGGTCCTCCCCAATTGCACTTCTGAAATCCTTCTTGGACTTCCCTGGCTTCAACTCCATTCCCCAATCCTGGATTGGTCCACTGGGGAGATCAAGAGTTGGGGGCCCTCTTGTTCCAAGGACTGCTTAAAACCGGTTCCCAGTAAACCTTGCCGTGTCCCTGTGCTTCCTCATGTAACCGGTCTCCCTAAGGCCTATATGGACTTTGCGGACGTTTTTTGCAAAAAACAAGCTGAGACTCTACCTCCTCACAGGCCTTATGATTGTCCCATTGACCTCCTCCCGGGCACTACTCCACCCCGGGGCAGAATCTATCCTCTGTCCGTCCCAGAGACTCTTGCCATGTCTGAATACGTCCAAGAAAATTTAAAAAAGGGCTTTATCCGTAAATCCTCCTCTCCTGCCGGAGCCGGATTTTTCTTTGTGTCCAAAAAAGATGGCTCTCTACGTCCTTGCATTGACTACCGCGGTCTTAATAAAATCACGGTTAAGAACCGCTACCCCCTACCCCTCATCTCTGAACTCTTTGATCGTCTCCAAGGTGCCCATATTTTTACCAAACTGGACTTAAGAGGTGCTTATAATCTCATCCGCATCAGAGAGGGGGATGAATGGAAAACGGCATTTAACACCAGAGATGGACACTTTGAGTATCTGGTCATGCCCTTTGGTCTATGCAACGCCCCTGCCGTCTTCCAAGACTTTGTTAATGAAATTTTTCGTGATCTACTATACTCCTGTGTTGTTGTATATCTGGACGATATCCTGATTTTTTCTGCCAATCTTGAAGAACACCGCCAGCATGTCCGTATGGTTCTTCAGAGACTTCGTGATAATCAACTCTATGCCAAAATAGAGAAATGTCTGTTTGAATGCCAATCTCTTCCTTTTCTAGGATACTTGGTCTCTGGCCAGGGACTACAAATGGACCCAGATAAACTCTCTGCCGTCTTAGATTGGCCACGCCCCTCCGGACTCCGTGCCATCCAACGTTTTTTGGGGTTCGCCAATTATTACAGGCAATTTATTCCACATTTTTCTACCATTGTGGCTCCTATTGTGGCTTTAACAAAAAAAAATGCCGATCCCAAGTCTTGGCCTCCTCAAGCGGAAGACGCCTTTAAACGACTCAAGTCTGCCTTTTCTTCGGCTCCCGTGCTCTCCAGACCTGACCCATCTAAACCCTTCCTATTGGAGGTTGATGCCTCCTCAGTGGGAGCTGGAGCTGTCCTTCTACAAAAAAACTCTTCCGGGCATGCTGTTACTTGTGGTTTTTTTTCCAGGACCTTCTCTCCGGCGGAGAGGAACTACTCCATCGGGGATCGAGAGCTTCTAGCCATTAAATTAGCACTTGAGGAATGGAGGCATCTGCTGGAGGGATCAAGATTTCCAGTTATTATTTACACCGATCACAAGAACCTCTCCTACCTCCAGTCTGCCCAACGGCTGAATCCTCGTCAGGCCAGGTGGTCTCTGTTCTTTGCCCGATTTAATTTTGAAATTCACTTTCGGCCTGCTGATAAAAACATTAGGGCCGATGCTCTCTCTCGTTCCTCAGATGCCTCTGAAATTGAACTCTCTCCTCAACACATCATTCCTCCTGACTGCCTGATTTCCACTTCTCCAGCCTCCATCAGGCAAACTCCTCCAGGAAAGACCTTTGTTTCTCCACGCCAACGCCTTGGGATCCTCAAATGGGGTCACTCCTCCCATCTCGCAGGTCATGCGGGCATCAAGAAATCTGTGCAACTCATCTCTCGCTTCTATTGGTGGCCGACTCTAGAGACTGATGTGGTGGACTTTGTGCGAGCCTGCACTATCTGTGCCCGGGATAAGACTCCTCGCCAGAAGCCCGCTGGTTTTCTTCATCCTCTACCTGTCCCCGAACAACCTTGGTCTCTGATTGGTATGGATTTTATTACTGACTTACCCCCATCCCATGGCAACACTGTTATTTGGGTGGTCGTTGATCGATTCTCCAAAATGGCACATTTCATCCCTCTTCCTGGTCTTCCTTCAGCGCCTCAGTTGGCTAAACAATTTTTTGTACACATTTTTCGTCTTCACGGGTTGCCTACACAGATCGTCTCGGATAGAGGCGTCCAATTTGTGTCTAAATTCTGGAGGGCTCTCTGTAAACAACTCAAGATTAAATTAAATTTTTCTTCTGCATACCATCCTCAATCCAATGGACAAGTAGAGAGAATTAACCAGATCTTGGGTGACTATTTACGACATTTTGTTTCCTCCCGCCAGGATGACTGGGCAGATCTTCTACCTTGGGCCGAATTCTCGTATAATTTCAGAATCTCTGAATCTTCCTCCAAATCTCCGTTTTTCGTGGTGTACGGCCGTCACCCTCTTCCCCCCCTCCCTACCCCCTTGCCCTCTGGTCTGCCCGCTGTGGATGAAATTTCTCGTGATCTTTCCACCATATGGAAAGAGACCCAAAATTCTCTCTTACAGGCTTCTTCTCGCATGAAGAGATTCGCAGATAAGAAAAGAAGAGCTCCTCCCATTTTTTCCCCTGGAGACAAGGTATGGCTCTCCGCTAAATATGTCCGTTTCCGTGTCCCGAGCTATAAGTTGGGACCACGTTATCTTGGTCCTTTTAAAGTTTTGTGTCAAATTAATCCTGTCTCTTACAAACTTCTTCTTCCTCCTTCTCTTCGTATCCCTAATGCCTTTCACGTCTCTCTTCTTAAACCTCTCATCCTCAACCGTTTTTCTCCTAAATCTGTTCCTCCCACTCCTGTTTCCGGCTCCTCGGACATCTTCTCTGTCAAAGAGATTTTGGCCTCTAAAAAGGTCAGGGGAAGAACTTTTTTTTTAGTGGATTGGGAGGGTTGTGGTC